>NW_023659703.1:10000-20770 GCF_015228065.2 Penaeus monodon
TGTGCATACCTTGTGCCGAGTATAAGTCTACGTTTGAGCTGACCTCAGTCTAACCCTCGCCCAGCTGTGCAAGGCGCTGGAGGAGCTGTTCCCGGGTACTCGAGCGTCGGCGGACTTCGGCGCCGGCCTGGCCAAATACGGCCGCTGCTTCCTTCGGCACCGCGAAACCTCATCCAGCACGAGAACCGCCGTCGAAGCGCCAGAATGAAGACGAGGGTTACAGTCGGAGATGCTGAAGGTCGGCTCCTGGACCGCCGCAGGTCGTTAAGGGCGGGAAAAGGTGAGTGATCTTTTGTGAAATGTGTAAAGTTCTGTTAGCAAATTCTTATGTTCTTCTAGATCTCCAGCTCGAAAATGGTTTTTAGAGGTATCAGACACTTGCAAGACAGCTCAGTGTTGTTGCTTGAAATCAGACGAACAAGTTGGAAGAGAATTTTTGAAGCTGTGGAATTGGAGTTCACATCCATACATGACATAGATCCCCGTGGCTTACCTACTTTAGCCACTGAGATAATTAAGCCAGACTTCTCAGATGCCGATCCTAAAAATAGAAAAAATGGGAGGGTTTGGTAACGGGAAGATCATCCGTCATAAAAGATTTTTTTCCAAAAAAATAATAATGTACCTAATGCTCCCACATCGCAGGAAAAAGGGCCAAAAGATATATAGTCCAAAGAACAGACATTACGCATCAAACCTATGAGCAGGAATGTAAGATCCGTTGGTTTAATTAAAATTGGTCGCCCATCCCGTTCGAAACAGTCACCTTGTATAGCGTTACGCCGCTTCCAGCAATCTGTCACGCAAGGACCGCTCCTTGTTTTTAAATTCCAGATGGGGAGGGGGTGAATTCACTCCAGTCCCTCGAATGTCGAAAAAATGACGGAAATGTCCTTGGCAGCGTTTTCCAGTTGAGGCTCTCACTTCGAAGGGGCTACTTGATGTCCTGGTTGTAGAATAGACCCATTTTTCTGTCGCGGTTCATCCTTACCAAAAAGTTGGGGGTAACCAACCCTCAAAGGAAAACCTCGCAGCCACGGTGTACGTACTCCGCGCTCGCAGACTTCGACAAACCCTTTTTGATACCGTTCTGGGGGGGGAGTCGCAGAGGGTGCTTCATTTGCATCAAAACAGGCCTCCAGACAAGGCCCCAAGCGGGCAGAAATACTAGGAGATTTTTTATCCCAAAATAACACTTCGAACGGTAGCGGGAAAAATATATTGATAATATCTTTTTCTTTCTAAACATAGTCGTGGGACTTTTTAAGTTTAATCTGTGGTGTGTGTTGGTGTGTGTGTGGGGTTTGTGTGTTGTTGGTGTGTGTGTAGGTGGGGTGTGTGGTGCGTGCACAGTTTTGTAAAATATTATGGACCACAATACGTAGATCACTGGAATATTATTGCTGACCCCCCGTGGCGCAGTGTTTTCGCCCCCCCCCCCCCCCCGTCAAAGGGAACCCATTAGTGGATATTCCGGTGACATTGGTGTGAAAAAACTTTTAAAAACACGCACAAGGGAAAATGTCCATCAATTTTTGAAAAAAAAAAAAAATTATCATTTTTTATAAAAATACTTTTTTTATTAAAAAAATCCCCAAACATAGTTCACATTACATAGCACGGAAAACTTGATTATTCCATTCACTGTGTTTTGTCGCCAAAAATTAGAGCCTTTTTGTCGCGGTGATGAAAAACTATTTTTTTTTACCAATACTAATTCTTCCTGGTTATGTATTACAAAATTGGACCTTTTCCCTCTTGGGTTTAAAAGTCCGGTATTAAAAGGAAAAAATAAAAATTCAGGTGAGGGAATATAATGCCAGTACTCGTATTACCGTTTATCTTATATATATCTTTTAAGCAAAATTTGGTCGTCGGATCCCGAAAGACAAACGTACCCCCGTCCCCTCTCTCTCCCTTTATAACAGAGCTTCTTTCCCCCCCTCTCCTCCGTTAAAGGGTGACGGCTTTTAAGACCCAAAAAAAATTAAAAAAACCTCAAAAAATTCTTTTTAGCAAACCTTTTTAAAAATTTTTTTTTTTAAAATTAGTTTTTAGTTTATAAAAAAAAAAAATGTTTTTTTCTTAATAAATTATCTAAATAAAAAATTTTTTAAAAACTACTGTTTTTAATAAAATTAATAATTTATAAAAATTTTTTAAATATTATTTTTTCTTTTTTTATTTTTTTTTTTATATTATTATTATATAGATAATATAATAATTTTAAAATAATATTATATATATTTATTTATTTTTTTGGTGTGTGTGTGTGTTGTGTGTGTGTGTTATATATTTATAATATAATAATATATAATAATATTATAAAAATTTAATATATAATATTATATATATTAAAATTATGGCGCCCCTTTCCCCCGACTCTTGGAAACACTCATTCTGACCTTATGAATCATAAGGTCCCATATCTTTCCATTACCAACTCGGGATCCCCAATTTTTTTCCCTCATTTCCGTCCCCCCCCGCCCCCCGTTATTTTCGGGTTCCTGATTGGCGTTCCCAAAAACGCCCGAAGCGATTGGTTGGGAGATATCATTAAAAACCCGAGGGGGGGCTTTTTGGGCCTAAAATTTTAAAAAAAATGTAAAAATCTGCCATGGATGTCATCCGTAAGTAAAAATTTTTTAAAGTATATGATTAAGTTTTTTTTTGGGGTATCGGGATAAACCCATTTTCGTATTCTTTAACATGATGCAATATATAGTTTCAGGCCTACCGAGATAAGGCGATGATTCAAAAGCATTATTATATATATTATTAATTAATTTAAAATATATATATTATATATATTATATAAATATAATATAAAAGAGAGAGAGAGAGAGGAGAGAGAAGAGAGAAGAGAGAGACAAGAGAGAGAGACAAGAGTGATGGAGAGGGTATAGATAATAGATGAAGTTAAATAGATAATCAAAAGATAATTGATTTTTTTAGATCTTTAAAAGAAACCTAAATGTTTTTTTACACTGTTTTCTCCTGTGGGAACTGCCTCACCCCTTTTACAGTCTCAATTTGAAAAAAAACAAAACATACGGTTTTTAGTTTTTAATAAGAATAATAAATGTAAAAGGAAATTCTGTATTTTTCAAATACCTGTATCGTTTTTTTTTTTAGGACGGTCCCCAGAAATAGGGTAAAAAAAGGATGGTGACTCCAAAAAACACCGGGGGGGAAAGGGAATGGCAAACCGTCTAAAATTTCCAAGAAATCATGGAAATCCATGTCGCCAACGTCACTTAAAAAAAAAAAACAAAAAAAAAAAAAAAAAACTGTATAAATTTTTAAACCAATGTATCGCTATAAATTTACGGACTACAGATAATTTCCCTCAGCTGTATTACTGTAAAATTTTCGAAACATTTTCTTCATAAAAAGAACTGTGGGAACGAAATTTCCTAAAACGTGTACACATAGTAATATACTATCTATCCTCTTCTCCTATCGTCTATCTATTTTTTCTATTTATTCTATCTATCTATCTTCTATCTATCATTTCTATCTATCTATCTAAATTTTAATATATATTAATAATATTATATTTAAATATTATATTAAGAAGGAGAGAGAGGAGAGAGAGAGGAGAGAGAAAGAGGAGAGAGAGAGAAGAAGAGAAGACAATAAAATTACAATTCAATACATAACAGATAGATAAATAAAATCAACGCCAAATCTTTAAGCAAATCGAACCGAAACGATGATTTAAACGAAAACGGGAATAGGGAAGGCTAATGGGAACGCCACGATTAATTTCGCCGCCCCTCTCCCCCCCCAGGTTTGGGACGGGGCCCGGGCCCAAAATCGGGTCCTGAGCAAGGGGCCCAAACGCGCCCCTCGACCCGGCGGCCCCCGTGACCGCAAGGGCTTTTGCTGGGTCTGAGCCTCGGGTGGGCGAGCATATTCCCTGCCGGGCTGAGGAGTCTTTTTGGGAAACCCCCGTCAAAAACGCTTGCAAAGGTTGGAATGTCTGGTGTTCTTATGGTGGATTACGGTTTGTTTTTACCTTTTGGGGAAAATAAAAAATGGTACGTATTAAGACTGTTATTAGGAGTAATGGTTTGGTAATATGTAAAATGTTTTGTATAAAGCGTGGGTGGAAACGAAATTTTAAATTTTAAAAGGATATGGCAATGAAAACGAAATAATTATTATCGTAATCATTCACCATCATTGCAATAATCGCGAACGCCATCGCAATTTTTATCATCATCATTATATTGCTGCTTTAATTTTCCCTACATTTTTCCTGTCGAAATTCGTCGTCTTTCTTTCAGGCGTGTGCTGTCGTGGGGGTGCCAGGTCGGGGCCGGTTCAACCACGTGAAAACCCAGGTCAAACGATCCGTCAAATCCAAGATGGCGGCAGAGGCTTAGTGGCCGACGATGAGGGAGAGAACGCTTTGAGAAGCTGTGGAAATCGGGTGGGTTTAAGAAAACTTTCTGGTTTTTTTTTTTCCCCTTCCCGGAAGAGGTGTTGAGGCTGTGGCCATGGGTGAATTTAGGCGATATATTTTAACGGTTTCTTGAAAATATTTTTCGAGAAAAAACGTTAGTCTCTAGTTTTTTTTTTGACAATTTATTTTTTTGCTGTGATATTGTTAAAAATGCGTGTTTTTTAGTTGGACAGTAGACTGAAAAAAAAACTACATTTTTATAATGAAAGTTAATATATATATATTATTAAAAATAATAAAATATATTATATATATTAATATATATATATTATATATAAAATTATTGAATATGTATTGCCCAAAGGTCTCGTCACCCCAAATGCGAAGCTAGCATGCAGCCAAAAACAGAATCTATTTTCTACTCCCTTTCTAGTGTAAATCATCGCCCTCGGGGTTTCTCAAACGTATCGATGTGTGCAGAAATGGCCGTTGGGCAAAAAAAATAAAGGTTGGGTGAAACCTTAACTAAAGCAAATAAAGGAAAAAAATTTTAGTTTTGTAAACTGAGGGTTTCTCACAATGTTTATACCCTCTCGAATTCTCGGCTTTTTTCACGCCCTTTGTGATCAGATTTCCTCTCGGTACGGAAAACTGACCTCCAAAAGGGATGTGGAAAAGCAATAAACGGGGGAAAGATATGGAAATAAAAAAGACTTTCTAACACGTGAAACGGGCCGTTCCTTTCAGCCTCCTTTCTGCAATTGCGACTCCAAAACGACTCTTGTCATTTCATTTTCAGGTAAAGCTGATCTTGAGCAGGTTGAAAATGTACCTTTTTTTTTAACCTATTTTAAGTATTACTCTACAGTAAATTAAAAATAAAAAAAAATATTTTTTATTTGAATTTTTTATTTGCAAAACCTTTTTATTTCTCCAAAACATTTTTTTATTAAATTTAAAAATGAATAAGCGCTAATAATTAGGAAGCAAGGAGAAAAAAACTTTTATTTTTTTTAATCAAAAACTCCTTATACAGATTTTAAAAAAGCTATTTGATTTCAACAGAAAGCTACTTGTCTCTAAATGAGCTTGAGAACAAATAAGTTTAGATTACAGGCCTCCAAAACAAAAATTTGTGAAATTAAAATAATATATATATATATATTAAAAATTAATTAATATTATATATTTTATAATAATTATTATATATTATTATATTTTTTTCGAACTATTTGTCTTTTACATTTAGCTTCATGCGTTTTGGGTCTTCTGTATATAAAAATCTGCACGTCAGTTCCCAGAAGGAACACGTATTATATTTTAAAAGACTTCAAGATAAGCAGTTCATTTCAAGAATGGTACGTTTTTGCAAAAATCTGGGTTTAAATTCCTCTAGGGGTTAAAATACTCTTACGTCATATAAGAAAAACAAATACTTTTTTGAAACAAAAAGAAAATGGAACATTTCACCGTATCTAGAAATAGATTTTTAAAACCAAAAAAATAGGTTAACGCTGTACAATCAGGGTCTGAGATAAAAGTGTTTTCAAAAATTTTGTAAACGCTGATTCAAAAAAATACGAGGGAAATTTGTGTCATTCTAAAACATGTAAAAAATTACATTTCGGACACCTGAAGTAAAAACAATGCATTTTGGGGGAAGAGGTTTTTATTTTATACTGTGAAATAGTATTTTAAATGTGAATAAGGACAAAACCCAGGTAAAGTTGGCGTTCGAAAATTTTACTCTTGCTCATCTCAGGTAAAGGTATACTTTTGTAGCATCTGATCTAGCATTAAGTTCCAGGAAATTAATGTTTACCCTTCATACCACAGCTGTGCGATTCTTGGAAATTTTATTTAGAGTCGCAGTGTTAAATACGAGATTTAATATATTAATATATAATAATATATAATATATTATATATATATATAATTTATCTGTTTTTGTATGTTGTTGTGTGTGTGTGTGTGGGGTGTGTGGTGGGGTTGTGTTTTTTGGTTTTGTGTGGTGTTGGGGTGTTTTGGGGGGGTGTGTGTGGGAGTGTGTGTGGTGGTGGTTTTGTGTGGGTTTCGTGTGTGTTTTGTGTTTTGTCTGTCTGTATATACCACACAACCCCCACCACGCCACCCACCACACACAACCCCACACACCACACACCCCACCCCCCAAACACACACACACACACCACACACACACCACATATATATAAAATTTATATGAAAAAAAAAAAAAAAAAAAAATAAAAAAAATATATATTATATATATATATCCCATATGTGGGTTTTTGTTGGTGTGGTGTGTTTTTTGGTTGGGGGGTTGTGTGTGTTGTGTGGTGTGTGGTGTGTGTGTTGTGGGTTTTGTGTGGGGTGTGTGTTGTGGTGTGTGTTTTGGGTGGTTGTGTGTGTGTATATTATATATAAAATATATATTTTATATAATATTATATAATATATATATATATATTATATTGTATATTATATGTGTTTATATTTATTTAATTTATTATAAATTATATATATATTATATATTATTATTTTAATTAATATATATATTATATATTTTATAATTATTTGTATATTTGGGGATTTATGTATTGTTATGTATATATAATATTAAAATTATATATTATTATAAATATATAATTTATTATAATAATAAAATACATATATTATTAAAGGGCATTTTTTACAACCATTATAACGTCTCGAGAAAATACAGATGCTGTTCCCCTAAACCCCGGCATATCTCTTCCTTGTACACCTCAACTTCCTTACGTGAAGTCCTTTAAAAACACCATAACATTTTTTCCCTTTTTCTAGTTCTCTGTCCCGACAGGTCTTTTTTTGGGTTTTACTTTCTCCTAAAACCCCTACTTCCGTTTTTAAACAAAATTTAAAAAACCCCCAGCCTTTTTTCCACGGGACTGGGGCCATTTATTATAAACATACATACATACAACATACTCATACAACATACATACACACACACACACACACACACCCACACACACACACACCACACACACACACACAAATATTATTTTATATATAAAAAATTTGTGTTGTGTGGTGTTGTATGTAGGTATTAATATTTTAAAATATATTTTTATATATATATTATATATATATATATATATAAAATTATGTTGTGTGTTGGTGTGTGTGTGTGGGGTGTGTGTTGTGTGTGTGTGTTTGGTTTTGTGGTGGTGTTAATGTGGGTATTATATATAATTAATATATAAAATTAAAATTTTATAAAATTATTATAAAATTTATATATTATATTGTGTGGTGGGGGGGGTGGTGTGTTGTTGGGGTTTTGTGTTGTGGTGTGTGTGTGGGTGTGTGTGTGGTTTTTTGGTGTTGTGTGTGTGTGTGTTGTGTTTGGTGTGTTTTTTTTTTTTATATTATAATTTTATATATATATATTTTATATTTAATATTATATATATAATATATTATATATATTATATATATTATATTAGTTTTATATATATTTATATTTTTTAATATTATATATATTATTATAATATTTATATATATATTTATTTTTATGTAATTTTATATGTATATATATTTTAAATAAATTTAATATTTTTATATTTTATATATATATATATTATATATATATTATAATTATAAAATTTGTATAATTATTTATATATAAAATATAATATTATATTTTAATTATAATATAATATAATATTATATATATATATATAAAATTTATTAATATATATGCACACCCAACACATCAAAATTCCCTTCTAATCGCCTGTAGAGTAATAACTGACCGGAAATCCAAGCCAGAACTTCCAAGTGGCTAAACCCGAGGTAGACGTGGCGGGGGGCCAAAGGCGGGCCCCCTCGGGCTACGGAAATTTCGTTTTCCGCCCCTGGTCTACCTTATACCCCTTGACATCAGCCCAAAACATTCACTGATACTTTATCCTTGTTTTTCGCTTCCTACATTTATTTAAAAACTAAAAAAAATCGACTTCGAAACACTAAATAAATGTCTTTTGTAAAAAGACTATAATTTATTATATCACTTTTTTTAAACCCTATTTTTTTTCCAATCTGGTCGAAGATGGCTAAACACTGTTCAATAGAAAAGCCAGGGAAACGATAGAAAAAGAAAAACACAAAACGATACAAAAATAGGGGAAACCAAACCCTTAACCCTTAACGCATAAAAATAACACAAAAAACCTTTTCCCTTGTCCACCCCCCGGGAAAGCCCCCTAAAATACCCTTTCGCAAAAGGGGGCACGCCACATCGCGATATTCGAAGTGCTGTGTGAGAACATCAAGTGCCGTGTTGCAAAGACGGAATTTTGTTGAAGGCGAAAAGTCTATTAACTCCTTCGTGTGATTTTGGCAATGAACTGTCTTTTGCTCACCTGATTGGAGGCCTGAATTATATTAGGGTTGTCCATTCTCTGAAAAAAAAGTTGGATAATAAGCCTCGTAAAATTTCCCTTCATCTTGGGTTTCTTATTGTTGTGGGAAACCTGAGTTACTGATTTAAACAATTTCTCTTTAGACTTGAAATCCGGTTGTTTTTAAGAAGAAAAAATTTTACACATCGGATAACCGAATGATAAAACAAAAAATATATCAGGTAAGTAATGCATGAATGTTCGAATATCTTTAAGGTGAAAAAAAGATGATGGTGATAACAAAGATAACTAACAAAGGTTTGTTTTTTATTTCCACTTGATTATTTTTCCCGTCAAAGACAGTGATAATAGCGTGATAAAGATATATCGTTAGTTTGTTATGAGTATAAAATAATGATGCGGAATTGTTAAAAAGGCATTTACTCTCAAAGGCCTTCCCAAAAAATAATTTTCATTATTTTGTATTTTGAAAAAATAAAAAAGTTCCTCTTGATCACAGGTCTGCTATATCCAAATTACCATATCTTTTACACCCGTTTTTTTTATAATTAATTGCTATTATAAAACATACGCAATATACTTTCCCTGTCTACCTATATGTAGTTTTCAAACAATTTTCCATTATTTTTTTTTTCACAATACTGATAAAAACTCACCTGCAAAATACAGTAAATTAAATTTTATTCTTGAATGGGGGAAATCTGAATTATAAATTTTTTAATACTCTGAAAAAAACCTACTTTTTGGGGCCTTATTTCCACAACCGCGAATATAGTTTTCCTGTGCTTGCCCGCATTGCTGTCTAAAACCAGTTCTGACCCCTCCCCAGGGGGTATTCGGAATTTCCCCCGGGATTTTTTTTTAGCTGTACTCGACACAAAACGAATGTAGGGATTTAAAAAAATTATGTCTCAATACTTGCTGATTCCCTTTTATTAACGTCTATAAACCGATAAATCTACCAAAAAAACAATTTAACTGTACCCCCAGTACGGGGCGTTATTTTTTATACTTCTTGGAGAAATAACAGCTGTTAAACCATAAAAAAACACATATTTACTTAATTTACTGAAGCAAATTTTTCCCCCTTCCGCCCACAAGTCGACTCCTCACGTATCCTTCTTTTTTGTGTATGGTCGCCCTGGGCTTCATGGGAGCCAGCCAGATTCAAGGCATCAAAGGGAACGTCCAGAAAGATGGAAAAGGCAAAAGGGAAAATAAAATTGTAATATTGTGATAATCAATAAGTTTGAGGGGATAAGAGCCCTTTATATGAAAAAAAAAGGATGCGTATCCCAATTTGGGGAAAGGAAAAAAAGGGGAAAACAGCAGCAGGCCAAAAAACCAAAAGATTATAACGATTTTCCGCTATCCCAGTCAGTAGTGGAAAGCTTTGTTAAACAAACCATCCTGACAAAAAAATCTACTGCGCATCGCTGAGGTGAGCCGTCGGGCGGGGTTCTCCCGACTATAACACATCTTTAAATGGACTAATGAAGCCTGGGATGGAAAGGGAATCTGTATAACATTTTAAAGACCCTGTGTGTCGTTTTTTTGACGCAAATACCACACACACACCCAACACCCCACACACACCCACACACCACACCACCACACACACCACACACACACCAACACCATACCACTACCCCACAGTAAAATAAATATTGATACATATCCATATATGTTACATATATGTATAAATATGAAATTTTATTGTTATATATATATATATATATTTATATAAAATTTTATATTATTATTTTTATTAAAAAAAATTTAAAAAAATTGTTTTTTTTTAAGAATTTTTGGGGTTTTTTTTTTTAAGAAAAAAACATTTTTTAAAGCAAAAGTTAAATTTTTTTTTTTAGTTTTTTTTGGCCTTTTGTAAGGGTTTTTCTAAAAAAAACCCCAAAAAAAAAAAATTTTTTTTTTTTTTTTTTTTTTTTTAAA
>NW_023659704.1:0-12500 GCF_015228065.2 Penaeus monodon
CCTTTTTATTTCCCCTTTTTTTGGGGGGTGCCCCCCCCACGATTTTTCCCAGCCGGTTTTTTCCAAATTTTCACGGAAAGCACTCGTTTGTTTGCACTCGGAAAAGTTTTCCTTCGCAGCGCCCTTTCGGGGAAATTTTTTTATTGCTCCTCGAGCTTTGTCAGTACATCATCTACTGAGCATGTTGGATCTGCGGGCACATTTAACTTGTGCTCCAGCACCCGTCCCCATCTCAGGTGTAAGGCCACATGCGTAGCTGTATATGCTGCTTTGATGAGGGCAGACTGAGGAGATCCACCATGACAGCATAATGGGACCATTCGCGCTTCCATTCCCGGAAATGTTGGGGGACTGGCATCTGCTGGTAAACTTTCGAAGGTTGTATTGTTGCCTTCGGGGTGGGGCCCCGCGGAGTGTGAGAAGCGTTGGACGCAGCAGAATTGCTCACTTGCGAACTCGCAGTTGAATCTACGGGCTGCTGGGGAGTGAGGCGAAGTATCAGCTCCTGAAAACGGGCAGCTTCCTCATCCTTCCGACGGGCTTCTTCTTCCTTCCGACGGGCCTCTTCTCGCCTGTAACGATCTTCCTCCTCCTTCCGACGTGCTTCTTCCCTCTTTTCATCCCTCTGTATTATCCACGGGAGCAATGTAGTAATATCTTGGGGGTGTGGTGCTGGCACTGGCTCCTTCAACTCTTCAAGGCTAAGTCGGGTTTCTCCAGGTCGCTCTTACTGGCCTCTTGGGGTTTTTTTCCCTTTTACCATGGTACCGTGGTAAGGGTCAAGATAATACAAGAAAATTCGGCGAAAATCCGGTGAAATTCGTCCCATGCAGTGTGGGGGAGTGAGTGTGTGTGCGGGGCAGTGCCGTGACGTCACGCCGGGCACGTGCGGGTAGGAGAGCCGCGACGCGAGAGAATCAGTCGCTCACGAAGCGTCGCAGAGAGCGCAGAAATATGTCTCGCTCCTACGATCTTCAATATACTTCGATTCGGCTCCCTTATGCTGCTAAATATAGCACGCCTAAACACTATAGCCAGAGCAAAACACTACACTTCACTATATTACCACAATTCACTGCACTAATGAAAATCACTCCTAAAGCGGGTTGTTTTACTGAGAGCCCACGAGGGTGAGGGGGCACGGGCAGGCGACAGGCCTGAGGGAATGGGGCACAGGTGCGTCAGAACTGAATAACTGGTCACGCGCCATGTTGTATATACGTGTCGTGTTCGTATATATGTTTGTTTGGTGTTTCCTACGATGTTTGAGGGAGAGAATACACCAATTAAAACTAAAGTAGGTTAATTGGAGATCAGCTCTGATAAAAATAAAAGGGAGTTCTTCATAGTCATGTGCCCCACGCCTCAGCTTCTGCCCGAGAGTGCTACTGCCAGACGTGTGACTACAGAGACAAAATAAAATATTGTACTCTACAAATTGTACAGAGAATCTCACTCTTTTACATAGGCGATATGCTACACAGCAATATAAACTAAACATAATCTTCTATATTTCACATGGTGTAACATATCACACAAAAGGCAGTTTTATATGTAATTAATCATATAATTATCACAATATAGGTACGATAATATTGTCATCATATCCCGTATATGGCGGCATCACAATATGGCACTCACAATTCACAACTCACTTCATTATCACAACCCACACCCACGTTCCTCCACAGCGCTTGCTCTGCTTTCCGGCGTCTTTCCTCCTCTTCCCACAGTTGCCTCTGTTCCTCCCATTTCCAGTAGTAAAGCTGCCCCGCGTCTGATCCTCTCCGCTCCTGAATGTAAGTAAGAAAGCCTGCCTTCAAGGCCCAGCATTTTCACCTTCCTGCACGTAGTTTCCTCATGGTTCCTTTTTCCAGACCATCTGATCTTGGCAAGGTCTCCAGGGGTTCACATCTACCCATGTGTTTGCCTCATGGTATCCCTGTGTGCTGTGGAGACAGGAGTCCTGGAGGTTGAGCAATGCCATGCATGAGTACGCCTTGCGGCTATCAACACACCTTTTTGGTCCCTTATTCCAGCAAGACGGGTGATCTGATCTCGGTTCCGGTCAGATAAATCGGCTGATCTCCTTCGGGACGCTAAGGTCAAGCAGTCAATGTCACTCTTGGCACTCACACTGGTCTCGTGAGTGGCAGTACAAGGGCCATTGGCTGGGTATATCCTCTCACCACCCCTGTGGCTATTAGACATTAGTTTTAACATACATTTCAAACCCCCCACAACAAAGAGATTCAAATGATGATGAACCATGCAAGGCCCAGACTATGGCAGTCACTCTGAAGCCATATGTGGCTTCTAGTGGCAAGCAAAAATGCAAAGCCTAGGTTGACCCTGT
Source organism: Penaeus monodon (assembly GCF_015228065.2). Taxonomy (NCBI): domain Eukaryota; kingdom Metazoa; phylum Arthropoda; class Malacostraca; order Decapoda; family Penaeidae; genus Penaeus; species Penaeus monodon. The sequence goes on from NW_023659704.1 coordinate 2,357, forward strand.
GAGACCTGCTGCTAAGATGGACACGACATCAGCCAAAAACACGACTGTCCACAAGATTGTCCAGCAGATGGACCTCCCTACTGGCCTCTTCAGGCCAGCAGGGGAAATCAGGGAGAGCTCAGAGTAACCCCCGACATCCTTCCTGATCGAGATGGGGGCACAAAACTGAACCAGCCAAAACAGCTCCTGCTCCCACGACCGCCCCCCACATTTAAGCCGAAGGGCGGGCCCGAAAGGGCGGCCCGAAACGACCCAGGCCGGAGACAACCCCTAAGGGTTGAGTCTGGACCCCTTGGGCAATTCCCACAGTTTAACGTTCCCTCTAAACCTGAAGCTTTGACAATTCCTACCAAATGGTAAGAGCATTGGAGATGCAGCGAAAAAATTGGTTTGTCAATCCGGGTTGCTAGAAACCAGGGGATGATTTCCATGCCCAAAGACCAAGCTACCTTGAATTTCCAGCAGTAATCAAGGAAATTAATGATGGGGGGAAAGTGTGCCTCTCGCCACTCAATCCCGACGATATGAGAGTCAAGATTGTGTTACTTGGCTTCTTACTATCATATGATGTGGATGTGATCACATCACACCCACAGGTCATGGACACTTCCCGAATGTCGAAAGGGAAGAGCCCCAACCAGGCAAGTCCTGGTGACCTTGAAAGGAGCCCCAACCACTACCCTTGATCTGATAACTGGGGCTCCAACAGCCAAAGAACATATGTACCTGAGCCACTTTGGTGCTACAAGTGCCAAAGATCGTATCTTTGGCACCACAAGGCTAGTTGCAAGGCCAAGCCTAACTGAGGCAGCCCTCAGGCGACAAGATTGATTGATTATTTAAAATTATCTGCCGCGTCAACAGCTAAGGTCATTAGCGGCGAATACCCTGTGAAATAGAAATATTAAAATGTTTATAACTTTAAAAAACTATCAATAGATATCTTATAAAAAACAATAACAATTAAAAAATCAAAGCATAAATATTATACTCTAAGTGTATAAAATTATTGCATAAACATTATGCATAATTAAATTTTATTAAAAATATTAGTATCCCTAAGGAAACTAATAAGACCCTCTATGTCACAATCCTCCCCCAATACATTCTTCAGTGTATATGGGGGAGACAAGTACATACGTCTTTGGGGTCTGAGAATGTTGCACATCTTTCCACTACATGTGCGATCGTTAAGGGATCTTGGCATCCCTCACAAAGTGCTTGACTTTTAGCCATCATCGGCCCATGAGTCAGTCTTGTGTGCCCGATTCTTAGTCTTGTTAATGCCTCCATTGTTCCTTCCATTTATCGTGAAGACAACTCCTGATGCTGGGTTTCAGGTCGGTGTGCGGGAGAGGAAAACGAGCATCACAAGGCTGAGCGGCAACTGCCTTGGCCCCTTCTGATCACTCGCTCTTTCCCCACTGACCCCAACATGCGCTGGCACCCAGCACAGAGTTATCTTTTTATGTGTTGACATCAGTGCAAGCCAATCTTGAACCTCCCTCACTATTGGATGTGATGAGTTTAAGCTCTTGATTGCTTGCAAGGCACTACGAGAGTCACAATATATCACAATAGAATGGTTCATAAGATCTCTAGTCATCTTAACTGCTGCAAGGATGGCATGTAACTCTGCAGTGAAGATCTCTGCTCACTGCTGCAAAGCCCACACCATTTTCAGATTTCGAACCATCTGTATATATTGGGCATCCGATCCTTGGTACTTGAAATGTGCTGAAGAAATCTCTCTGACTTCTGCTTCAGATCTCCCCCCTTTTCCCAATTCCGACCAAATCCACTCGACTTGTTTAGTCCAAGGGGGGAATTTGGGGGAAATTTCCCAACAGCCAAAACCCTTAGTGAGACTTAATTAAGTTCTTCCACAAGATTCCTCATTCTCCTACCATAGGATCGGCTATCCTCAAGGGGGTTAAAAACCCATCTGGATGTAGGAGATCCTGGAATCCTTGTAGTCTCGTGTAGAAATCAGGTTCATGAAAGTCCCGGTGTAATAAAAGAGGTGGTTCCCCCACTCTCAACATACAGGGACTCCATAGGTGAAGATTTGGAAGCCCCTGTGCAGATTCTGAGAGCTTCATTATGAACCGAGCCCAAACATCCGGAGAACAGTGGGAGTTGCAGATGATAAGCTTCACATCCATAGTCAAGCTTACTACGAATAAGCGCTCGTTAAAGCCGTAAACCATTGTGCGGTCTGCACCCCAAGAAAAATGTGAAAGAACCCGCAAAATACTAGTGCTTTTGTAGCCTTCACTTTTAACTGTTTGATGTGAGGCACCCATGTAAGTCTTGAGTCAAAAATTAGACCCAAGTACTTCCCACCTCTTGGACAAATTGCAGTGGGTTTGATCCTAAATAGAGGGAAGGATGGAACTTTCCTCGTTTGTGGAATGTATACCCCATGGTCTTGCTTGGAAAGAGAATTTGAACCCATGATATGTTGCCCACTGTACAACTTGATTTAATGCAGTCTGCATGCATCCTTGCACATCCTGTAAGCGTCCGCCTGAGCAGTACAGTGTAAAGTCATCCACATACAGATTACATGAGAACGCACTTGGAACAACCTTTACGATGTCATTTATAGCAATGGCAAACAGGGTCCCACTTAAGACACTCCCTTGGGGGACCCCTTCCAGCTGATCTTCCAGGTTAGAGAAACTGTTTCCTACCCAACTCTTAAACTTCCTGTCAGCAAGGAAGCTTTGTATAGGGTAGGTAATGCTCCTCTTCATGAGTATGCCATGCTTTCCAAGTAGTATCGTAACCCTTTTTAAAGGTCAAAAAAGACTGCTATCATGTGACGTCGCTGGTGCGGGGGAATTCCGTATAGCCAGTTTCCCCAATCCTCACAAGTGCATCTGTGGTCGATCTTAATTTTCTAAAGCATATGATATGGGGTCAACACTTTTTCTTTTCTAGCAGCCATGTCTACCTGAAGTTTACCATTTTCTCCATCAGCTTGCAGATGCAGCTGTGAGGGAAATTGGTCTGTATTTTCCTGGTGTGGAAGCATCTTTGCCAGGTGAGCCTATTGATAGGTCTATATTGGAGAATGTCCCAGTTTGAATTTGGAAATGTGTGAGAGTGTCACTGTTCAGTAAAACTGCATCTACTCTTAGGAGCAAGGACCCCAAAGGCCCTTCCTCGAGGGTTCACAAAGTGTTTTCCCAGAGATGATGCAAAACCATTGAAATCTCCCAAGAGTAGAAAAATGGATGTGGCAACTGCCCAAGTAGATTTTCCAATTCTTTTATGTTGAGATTATGTGGAGGAAGGTAGATGGATGCAACGTGTAAGGATGTGTCTATTCTCACAGCTTTCACCTGCAGTGTTTTTCTGCAGGTAGATGGCCTGGAGGGATATCCTACATACCATTACTCTTACTCCTCCATGAGGTCCTTTTGTCAAAGGTCCCATAATGGGCTTGAACTTGGAATCCCCCTCAGGGAATGGGATGATTCCCCTGAGTAGACATACACAAACTGGGTTTTCATGAAGCTATCAGATGTTGCAGTTATTCCCATTTTTTCATGAATTCCCTGACAGTTCCATTGGATTAGGGTATCCAGTTCTTTATATTTTTTCTTTATAAGGGGTTTGGGAGCACCTGTGGTCAAGGTTTGCCCCACACCTTTAGGCTGTCCCTTTCCATGAAACCTGGGGGGTACCTTTTTTAAAGGGGCGGTTTTACCTGTGGAACTAGTTTTCACAGGCTTCCTTTGGACAGGCTCAGGATTTCTTTACCTGGGCAAAGAACGGACCTGAGCCTTTGCTTCAGGGGCATTCTGCCTAGCAGCAGAGGCCCCTGTGGATATGGTGGCAGCTGGAGCTGTCACCGTTGAGGCCTCTGAAGCCTTAACTGATAGATCCAAAGACCTTACTTTGGGAGGAGTTTGCTCAATAGACCCCTCACTCCTGCTCCGTTTCTGGTGGAAAAACTCACCAGAGGCAGTGTCAGCAATTGAGACTGAGGTTTAAAAAGGGAAATGGCAGAATGTGTGGTGTAAGAAGCAAAGGAAGGCAAGGGTTGTAGGAAGGAGGATGGGCTTAGAACCGAAGCAAAGAACCTACCTGGCTATGCAAACAGCACACGGGCACGTCACTTTGCTTCTGGAAAACTAACTTTCTCTTTGCTCCTTATTGCCAATACTTCCTTTTCAAATTTGTACCTTTTACATTGCTTTGAAGAAGCTTCATGAGCTTCTTTGCAGTGGTAACAGCATATTTGGACCTGGACAGTTTACATATACTCTTGGTTGTCCATTTTCTTTAAAACGGCAAGAGTTGGCTCCCTGCCCATGACACTGGCAGTGGAAGCACCGCATAGGGTTGGGCACATATGGCTTTACCTTGAGGTGGTACCATGCCAACTTTCTTAAAACGTTTTACTGCCACTACATTAAAATTCCCTAGTTCCCTCAACGTTTCTCCCCAGAATACCTCATCAGTCTCGGGAAAAGCAATTCCCTTTCACTGATTGAGGGTTTTGTGAGAACATGAAACTTTAGCCCCAGGAATGTCGCATTTCGCACGCAGACGGTCACTCTTGTCTGGTGACTAAACTTCACTATCAGGGTACCATCTCGCTGTGGGATGATGAGGATCTTGTTTTACATAATTCAACTATTTTCCGATGTACTTCAAAAATATCAAGACCCCATGATTGATACACCATCAATGGTCTTCACTACTAGGTACTTACTATATGAAATACTTTCATATTTACCTGGTAAGATTTCCTTAATGGATTGAGGAGGACTTTTCTCCTTCTTACCTGGTTAGGGATTCCTGGAATCACTGTGATTCCCATTTTTGCCCTTTGGAAGCTGGAAAGGTTCCAGAGTGACATGTGATGTTCCAGAGGGAATGACCAGGGAATTGCATAGGTCATCAGGGAGAGAGCTAGATCTTTGTAAATTTGTAGTAATCATACAAATTAGAATTCTTCATTTCCTCACTCACCCACCCACCATGGAGTCCAATGAGGGAAGCTATAGTTGGGGATCAAAATCTCCCAACAGCCACAGGGGTAATGAGGAAATATACGCAGCCACTATTGCAGTACTGATGGCAGTCGCGGGATTTGTGCGCTACTGACTGAACAGTGCCTGCTTGACCCTAGCCATATTTGACCAGCTGATTGACTTGATCAAGCCACCCATCTAATCAGAATAGAGGACCAAAGAGGTGTGTTGCTAGCTGCAGGGCGCAGCTTGCAGCATCACTCAAACCCCAGCTCCTGTCTCCTGGTTAATTACGGAACCACGCAGGGGAAACACACGTGGGAGAGCTCTCCCTGGTCCAAGATGGAATGAATCGGGTGGGTGTACCATCCCCTTTCATAGGCCTTGGTGCACCAGGAAGCCATTTTGTCTTATCCCTCACTGGTGACCCCTCCAGTATGGATAGCCTTTGGTCCGGCTCACCAGATCATTGGACCTCAAGCCCCTCATCGCGGCAAGGCCTTCCATTAGAGTGGTTCAGGAACAAGAGGCCTGGACGACTCCTGGGCTCGACGGCAGTAGAAATTTTGGCTGCATAAAAAAAACAAAGCCCCTGCTTGCTTCTGGACTGCTTATGTTAGGGGAATTTCGTAAATGAAGATTGGGCTGGTGTTTGCCAGACAGCGCAAGTCAAGACTCAGTTCATTGTTGCTTATCCCCAAAGCAATGGGATGGATGAAAAAACAAACTGGATTGTGAAAGATGCCTTGGCCTGCTCCCAACTGCTGGGTTGATCACCATAACGATATCATTGTGAATTACTTTTGCACTCATCGGCTCTTTACCAATTATTCATCTGCTACCAACCAGGTAGGTTTTGAAGGAGGTCTGGCTCTTCTGAAGATCCCAATTTGCACAGGTAGATAGGATGGCACTGTAACAAATCATCTTTTCTTACTGGAGATTCTTTTTTGACATGAGCAAATGGGTAAGAAATGTTCCCAGACAACAAGTCATTATGTCTACACACCACCACACACCCCACACACACCAACACACACATTATATATTATATATATTATATAATTAATATATATAATAATTTTATATGCCTATATTTATAAAATCAATGCAAGTGCATGGGGCTCCTGCACACAAGCATCGCCCGCGGCGTAGTGAGCACGCGCACTGATTTTAAAAACTTTTGGAAATGACCTAGGTATGAAATTCCTTGGGCAGGGAATTTACCTCGATTGCCTATTTAGCCCCCTGGGTGGCCCCAAATAGGCAAAATCAATGTGGCCTTCATTCTCCATTACTCCCAATCAGTTTGGTCCCAAACCCGATAAATAGAGAGATGATTACCTAAAGGTACACCGGCACTTTCCGTGAAAAGGAACTGGGGAACCTACCACGTATCACTCCAAGAGCATCACAACATGAAAACTACAATTAAGTATCATGCTGGGGACCACGGCGGCTCAAACATGAACCTACCGTTAAAAAAAAAAGTATATATATATATATATTTAAAATTTTATATATATATATATATATTTTAATATATATATATATATGCACTAATATATTATATACATTACTGTGTGTGTGTTGTGTGTGTGTGTGTGTGTGTGTGTGTGTGTGTGTGTGTGTGTGTGTGTGTGGGGTGTGTGTGTGTGTGTGTGTGTCATGGCTGAGTTCCCTTAGACATTTGAGAGCACTTTTCCCGAAAGGCACCCTTTTTGCTTTTGTTGATATTCCCTATCAAATATTTCCTCATAACTTATCAAAGACAGTAGCTGTCCCCAAAAACACGTGAAAATTAACAGAAAACACCCGAATCATATGACACCACTAGAAACTGGTGTTCAATGGAGGTTGTGTCATCAATCGAGTGCCACTATTGGGCCATTTTCTTAAATGTGGCTAGTGTCAACTTCCTCAAAACGTCATTGAATTCCAGAGGCACCTTCAGCTTGCCTTGTGCTATGTAAAGTCCTCTTTCCGCATTTCTCGTGGTTGCGTCATCTTTCATTTTCAGCCCTTTCGTGGCAAAATTTTTCTTAGTCACAACCATAAGTATAAACTTCTTATACACCTCTTCTATTTTTGTACAAAATTAATCGCCGTATGATAATTTCTTTCCGCAGTATTGTTACTAGTCACAATTTCACTTTCTTTGAGAAAATTAAATAATCAGAAGAGGTCACATTTCGTAAGTGACCTCTGTGGTAGTGAATCATGGTGTCCAAAATCTCTCATGTCACTGTGTCACAACCTTGAAGTTCTAGTTTGCCATCATGATATCACTATTACACCTCTTATAGTACATATCAAACGAGAAGATTATGGAAACAACCAATGAATAGGTTAACATGGGGAACCTCAAGTGTCAGATCACAGAAGTCAATCGGAATCATGGTGAAACCTACAGAAGCCAAGCAGGCTGCAAGTAATGCTATTTGCAAAGAGCGTAACACGATATAGCTTCAAAGGCTACCAGGTCATTCAGATTAGCAGAAATCATATCATATTTAAGGAAAAAGCTAAAGGTCAGTAAAATCTATAGAAGGCTTGAAGAAATACATTCAGATATAGACAATTTTAAGAAGCAACACACTAAGCAGAAAAAGTCCTCAGTACTCCTGAGTCAGCTTCGAGTTGAAAACGCAAAACATTCCAAACTCAAAATTATTGAAATACCCTAACGCACGCGCACTCGCACTTGTACACAAGCAAACGCACACACACACACACACACACACACACACACACACACACACACACACACACACACACACACACACACACACACATATTATATATATATATATATATATATATATATATATATATATATATATATATATATATATATATATATATATATATATATGATTTACATTGATGAGAAATACAGTATAAGTAATATTTGCAGACATATCTAAATGAGCATGACATTATATGACTACAATGAGAAATTTTGTTTAGATTTACTGTTTGAATTTTGCATAATAAGACATTAGCAAATGTTATTTACATTATGGCAAACACAGTTCTGCATTTCATATATAGATAAAAAGTAAAATGTCTCCAAACGTAATCAATTAATATAAAATCAATTAACACACACAACTCAGAGTCCCCCATCTGCACATGAAGCTGCTGCTGCTGCTGTTTTTTTTCCATCTCTTTGAAGCAAACACGTTTCGGAAAGGACGGAGGTGGACTGAATTGGCAAAGCAGCTCTTCGCAGTCTCCCAAAGGATATATAGACTGTCTAGATTTATGTGTTTCCTTCCTTCAGTTTGTACATTAAGAGGTACTACTGTCAAATAAACATTGTGGTGAAACATGTGCAAAACAGTGAAATGTGTGTGATGACAGGCGTGGCCACAAAAAAGAAATCATTTTAAGACCAGATAAGGGACATCGTTGGGGTTCACGTGAAATTATTAGTGTGAGCAGTGTTGAGTGAAAAGAAATCATAATTCTTTAGGTGTAATGACCTTTATGCATGGTGAAAAAATATGGTGTTTGCATGATGTTCTGCGTCCTGTGAGTTGTAAAGTCTATTATGAACAATAAAAAAGAAAAATACTCGAGAAAACTCAAAGATGTGAAAACACATAGTTGCCCAAACATGAAGTCGATCTGTTACAGCGTTAGATGTCTTGACCTGCATAGAGAAAATAGACAATGATGCAGCTGACACTGCTGAACTTGTGTTGAGAATGGACCAGTTTGATCGCATTTTTAATAGCATTATATAAGAGAACACCAACATTTGGAAAAGGGTTTATACTGAACAAATTTTTTAAAAATTGGGTGTCCATAAAATGGAAAAAAGAACCATAAATCCTCTGCTTAGGATTTGGAAAGATCTGAAAGAGAACCAGATTTTTACATTCACGAAAGGGTTAACAAGTAGGCTTCGTTGTCCGAAGGAATGGAGGAGGCAATAAAGATCATCCAAATGCTCAGCAGTTTTTGCTTTGCATTCCGATCCGCAGTCTTTCCTTGTATGATAAATGTACCCAACTGCATGATACTCAAGGCTTTTTTGTGGCTAGCAAGCTTTCTACAGATGACCGTGTTCGACTTCCCGTGTCAGTGCTTGATTTGAATAATGAAATAGTAAGGCTATAGAAGCAGCAATGTTTTACACCATATAATGTAAATGATTAAAAGAAAATGTATTGAACTTCATTAGAGGATATATTGCTCACAGTATAGCCTCCAGTGACTCAAATTAAAGGACGGTCAAATGCTGACATCTTAGAGATTTTAATGACTCACAGTTCCATACAAATAACAGGAATTTTGGAGAATTCCTTTGTATAATTTCAGCAAGATATATGCACAGAATCAAGCAAAATTTAATTTGTATGTAAAATATGCCCTCACAGATACAAGCACTTGTCAATGAATACAACATGGCAAAATAACAGAAAATCGGTAATTTGTAACTAATTTGTTTTATCTTTTGCATTCTTTATGTTATAAATATTTATGTATACCATGCAGTCATAATCCGCTGTGATTAGATAGATTTGCTAATAGCACTTATTTCAAAGTCCCCAAAATTATTATGAAATAATAGATTCTACCTTTTGCCATTATCCAACTAAATTGGGCAAAAAATCGTTTTAACGGAAGACGGTGTAGACGGCGACGAAGGCGTGCGCCCATTGTTGTCAACGGCCAGGGGACAAAATAGTACGTCTTTCACCAAAGGAAAACCCTCATTTGTGATCTTTTCTACTAAGATCTTAAATATATACAACCTGATGGCAGGTCATCTTCAGGGAGACGAGCTATGTGTCCATATGGCTGAGCTGGTGTCCGGATTATGCAAGTAACGGTCCCATGCCAGTCCCACGGTATAACCGCCGGTTAGACACATGGTCCTGCCAACTGTACCCCATGATCCAGCGAAGGGACTTTTTACAAAAGGCATCAAGACGAGACTCCAAGACACTGGGTAGTGTCCAGGTTTCGCTTCCATAGAACTAAACTGGCAGTATCAAGGTCTTGAAGGCATGCAGCTTGGTCCTTTTGCATAGGTACTGACATCTCTAAACGCCCTTGTTCATCGAGTTCATGGCACCTGTTGCCAGACCAATCCATCTATTGACTTCTTGCTCTGACAACCCAGAGATATGAACTATGCT
>NW_023659704.1:17500-20770 GCF_015228065.2 Penaeus monodon
CGTGAATGTCGTTTGGGAAGTGTTTATGACCAGTTTTCTTTTTTATTTATTCGTATTTTTTCCTCTAAGAAATGCCCTGGAGATACTAGAATCTCCTGCGCTATCGCCGCTGTCCATCCCCGACGCGGTCATCGCCGTAAGGAGGAGCAATGAACCGAGTCGTCGCGGGAAAAGCCCGGGGGAACAAAATGATACACATTTCCAACATGGCGCCCAACACCGCTGTTCCCTTACTGACCCGGACAATGACATAGCACCGCGATTTAGGCGATATATTCCAGACAATTAAGCAACTACAGTTTCGGCTTCAAATTGCTGAGTAAGAGCAGTGGAAAACAAAGCATCCCAGCCGAAAAGGGGACTAATTGTCGACTCTCCAGTTGCGAGTCACGCGAAGATATAATGTTGGTGATTGGTCGGGTAGTTGAGCGGATGGCGGCCAGTTAGGATGGGTACTCGAGAGAATGGCTCGGTGCTTGGGGTAGCGATGACGTCATTAATTACGTCATGTTGAGATGACAGTGTTCTAAGTCACACCTCTTAATCTGAACCTTGCGTTCGTTCGCATTTAAACACCAGAACCGCACACTCATTGCGAGGATGATTGAGCAGTCGAAATGACACGCGAGGCCTCTTGTCCGCCAGCTCAACACATGTCCGAAACATCTGTGTTTTACGAAGTTTATCCGGACATGTAGAGGGAACGTCCCAGACATCCATCAAATGGCGCCCAAAGAGGACCGGATCTGTTGCCGAGAATAAAAAAGAGAAAAAATACCATTTTGAATTTTTCTTTCTTTCTCACCAGTGGGCTACACCGCCAGCTGAAATTATTGCCGATGATCATCATTAAAATAAAAAGTTAAATTGAATTCCGGTAAATGAGGTTATTGTGTCTGACCGCATGCGTGGCGTTATAAATAATATTTTCATTATCGAGTGAAGGTGTATCAGAGCATTTGCCAAACCGTAAAGGTGCCAATATTTAAATGATCAATTGGGATCCCAACATTGCAATGCAGGCATTTGTGGCCGGGGAGGGTGGGGCAATTATGTTATGGAGAGGAGTATAAAAATCATGAAAATAAAATGTGCAATTTGAATAATTCACTGTTTTTCCCAATTGCTTGTCCGATTGTCTGGTTGCTTTGGCAACGATTCGCTAAACTAGAATATATAAATAAACAAAAAATGACGCATTGTGTACAGTTTAGAGTCACGTTAATCGTTATTTATTAAATATTTGGTGGCACCAGAGCGAGGACAAGCCTGCATATTAGCCAACAAATTACAGAATTATTACAAACCAAAAATCAAAAGTTAAAAGGCTAAATGAGAGGAAAAATGATGTTGCACACTTAATAAACTTTTTCCAATGATGATATGCAGCTATTTTCGGATATGATGTGGATTTTGGTCAACGCTATTGCGCGGAACATAACGCACACTACTTTCTAATCCCCTCTCCTAACTATGAGTGTATATGTATAGGTGTATGTTATGTATATATTATATATTATATATATATATATATATATATATATATATATATATACATTATTTTATATATATTAAAATTTTATTTATATATTGAGTTGTGTTTGTGTGTGTGTGGGGGTGTTTTCTGTGTGTGTGTATATATATATATATATTATATTTATATATATATATATTATATATATATATATATATATTTATTTATTTATTTATTTATTTATTTATTCATGCATGCATGTATGTATGAATATATGTTATAAGTAGATATATGAGGGAAATAGAGATAGATAGATTGTTTGTATATATATATATATGTATTTCATTTTTATATATACCTATATTTTGGGATACATACAAATATATAGTATATATAATATATATATAATATATATAATATGTATATACATGTGTGCCTGTATGTATGTATCTGTGCGTATACACACACACGCACACACACACACTATAACGGGTATAGAATCCTATTACATTGGCTTTGCAAGGGTATTGATACTTGTTAACGGCGTGGGCTCTTTATTTCTAAGAGTTGACACAATATAGGAACACACGAGACATGTCTATTTATAGGGGTAATCGGGGGTAAGGGGGTCGCGGCCAGTTAGCCCGAAAGAGGGGGTTTGTGCTGACCTTACCGCTTCGGGTGCTTGACACAACTCCCAAGGCCTATTTGCTTGAGATTTGCGAAGTTCTGGCTTCGCCCCGGGCCCCTTCCCCTTATGGCCCGGCCTGTGTCAGCTTTTTATGGCTGTCTCATTTGTTGGTCTGACACTCGGTTTCTTACCGTGGCGGTGGATTGCCCCCAAGGCCTAGGTCATCTTCGTATAAGTAGTGACCGTTTCAAGGGGGGAGCTACAATGACTGCTACACTGCACACACACTCACACCACACACACACACACCACACACACACAAACACACACAAATTAAAATATATATATTATATATATATATTATATATATTATATATATATATATGTATGTACATATATTATATTATAAAAATATATATATATATATATATATATATATAATACAGTGTATAAACACACATACACACATATATCTAATTATATATATATTATATATATAATATATATATATTTTATATATATATATATATATTACATATGTATATATCTATATACATAAAAAACAATATATATCTATATATAAAAATATAAAAAATATAAATATATATACACTGCTGCGTTGGTCTAGTGATAGAGCACTGGACTCCGAACTTCGTGGTCCCGAGTTCAGTTCCCCGCCACGGCAGTTGTAAAAATGCTTGCGCTTCGACTCTTGGTTCGAGCCAGATCTCACGGGAGAAAACGACATATCGCCTTGTGAGTCAAAACGCAGGTGCCGTAGGGAAGTCACCGCCTTGGCACAGGTGTTAAACGCGCCGAACCGCGGTTGATTAGGAAAGGCATCCAATCAGGCAAGAGTAGTGCTGCAAATGACCTCTCAAATAATGAACAGAAAGAGGTTCTAATCCTGCAGTTTGGGAAAGAAAGACTGTTGAACAAACAAACATATGTGTGGGGTGTGTGTGTGTGTATATATATGTATATATATATATATATATATATAAAATATATATATATATATATATATATATATATATATATATTTTATATATATATGCATGCATATGTAATTATATATATATATTTTGTTAAAATATATATATATATATTATATATTATATACATTATACTCACGCGAAGGCCTCATTTAAATTTATTCGCCAAA
>NW_023659705.1:0-2500 GCF_015228065.2 Penaeus monodon
TTTCGTTTTTTTTTATCAACCGAAATTAAACGTATTGGCGATTGATGATACAAAATTGTTTTCCTTTTTAACAATGAATTTGCTTGTTAATTTATCTTGGGTTATATTCTAATCCTCCATTCAGCAGATAATTAGAACCCCCCGGGGGCACAACCCTCTTAATCCCCACTATAAGGAGAGGATTGATAAGCGAATATTTGTATTTTATTTCATTTATTTTTTTATTTACCATATTCTTTTTATAAAAATTTTTGATTATTATGTTTGTTTTCTTTCGTAATTTAAAAAATTTATTATTATTGTTCTGTTATTTATTCACTTTTTTTTTTATGATTGTGTTCCTTTTTATTTTTATTTTTATCATTTTAGTGTTGCATTTTTATTTGAATTTTTTTTTTTTTATTATTGTACTATTGACTTATCATTTTTTTCAATATTTTTTAAATTACTGAATTTCTCCTTTTTTTTATTTTTTTCCTTTTTACTACCGAATTTTTATTTCATTTTTTCATTATATATTTCTAGTTTTTTTCAATCAATTTTCAGATTTTTGATTTTCGTTTTCCCTTCCAGCTTTTTTTTAAAATCTTTTTTTATGCTTCTCAAAATTTCTTCACTTTCTTAATTTTTTTCCTTTTTTTTTTAATTCTTACTTTTATCGCCCTTCATGTATTGTTTTTTCTTACAATTAATATTATATATATATATAAAAATATATTTATATATATATATATATAAAAATATATATATATTTTTTTTTTTTTTTTTTTTTTTTTTTTTTTTTTTTTTTTTTTTTTTATTCCACTTTCCTTGTTCTTATTATTAAACTTATCTTTCTTATTATTTTTTTAAATCTTATTCTCTTCTTATTGTTCCATTTTATTTGGATGCTTTTCCCTTTTTCGTCTTCTCCTTTTTTTTTTTGTCTCATTCTTCCCTATTGCTTCATTTTCTTTGGATCGCTTTTTCCCCCCCTTTCGTTTCTTGTTTTTCTTTGTCCCTTTTCCCTTATTGCTTCGTCTTTTTTGGACGTTCTTCCGAGTCTCCGGCTGCGCCCTCGACAGCGTCGTCGTTCCACCAAGGGAGAAGATCCCGCGGGATGACCCAATGGCGGGCCTCCTTCCTCGTCGAGCCCAACTTCCCCCTCCTCCTTGGGAATGCCTTGGTCAGCCTCTATGTAAAGGCGGGCTTAGTGCCATTTAGGTGGGGGGGGGGAAGAGAGTCGCCGGGGGGGAAAGTCTCGTGCTGTTGGGGTGTAGCCAGCATGAGAGGGGGGCGGGGTCAGAGGCACACCACACACACACACACTGTTTATGAAAAAATAATATTATTGAAACATATACATATATATTAGGTGGTATATGTATATATTATAATATATATATATATATATAATATAATATATATATATAATATAATATATATACATTCATACATACTCACATATTTATATAGATAGATAATTCGTAGATAAAAAGATGGGTAGAATTTTCCCCATACATATTTTGGGGGTTAATTTTAAAAGGTTAAAATTATATAATATAATTATTATATTATATATATATATATAAATATATATATAATAACCTTTATTTATCTATTTATATGGCATGGTTTCTGGCGTATAAGTATTTATTTGTATAATTTAAAATGTCCAGTTAGATAAGGGCTATTCCTACCTTCCTACCTACCTTCATCTACTTCCCTACGATCTACCTATCGTTATCTAGTCAGCCTTCTTACGGGCCCCCATCTTCTATTTTAGGTTTAAATTTTTTATAAGTTGGGTGGGTTTGGGCCCTTTGGGTTAGGTTAGATGAGTTTATTTTGGAAATGTTTATTTATTTTATGTTAGCATAGGTTAATTTTTTTAGCATACGTTGGATTTTTAAGGTTTATTAATTTTTAGTTCGGTTAAATTTTGGGGGTTAGGCTGGGTTAGGTTTAGTTATCTTCTTTTGTATTAGATTAGAATAGGATTAATTTTTTTTGTCCTGTTATGTTTTTTAGTTTAGGTTTTAAACGTTGGGGTTTATTTATGTTATTTCTGTTATATTCATTTAGGGATATTTAGTTGGGTTTTCGTTAATTTAAAAATTTAGATTAAGAAGGTTTGTTACTTTATTTGTGTTATGTTTTAGATTAGGTTTCGTTGGGGTTCGGTTAGATTGATCTAATTGGGTTATTTGGTTAGGTTAGGTTTAGTTTTAGGGTAGAGCAGGTTTGGTTTGGTTAGTTAGATTATTTTTCCTTAATAAGTTAATTTAAAATTGTTTGGTTTAGTTAGGTTAGGACGAGTGTTACGTTAGAATATTTTTTCTTTACTTTTAGATAGCTTTGGTTAGTTTTGGGCTAGTTTTTTGGGCAATTTAGTTCGTTTGGTGAGATTAGGTTTTGTTGGGAAAAGGGTTTTGTGAGATTACTCATCAGGGTTAGGGTTTTGTTATGGCTTAAAAATGTTAGGTTTGGGTTTTTAGGTTAATTATTTTAGGGTTTTGTT
>NW_023659706.1:5000-10000 GCF_015228065.2 Penaeus monodon
GTCCGAAGTCAAGCTCTAAAGGAGGGACACATGGTTTCAAATCATTTGTGTGAGCACGGCGTTGCGTGTTAGGCGGCATCATATCCTCTAGCAGGAAAGCTACTGCCCTAGTTTTCTAACAATGCGGCAAGGCCCAACCCAGCGGGAACCAAGAGGCCCATCCCTGACAGATGAAGGAATTCGTCTCATTACTAGGGATCCTATAGTTGGAGAGAAAGTGACTCTAGACCCCTTGTTATACTGCCTGGCCCATGTTTCCTGTGCACGCTTAGCTGTTTCTGTTGCCAAATCTCTTGCCTTCTCATACTCTCCTGAAATTCAGAGCTTCAACATGGTCAAACTCTATTAGGTTAGTGTTTGTTAATGGAAAGTGCATGTGTCGCCTAATAATAAGAAAAGAGGCTGTTCATTCGTAGACCGATGGATGAAGAGTTGAGGCCCAGACGCACAGTGAAGAGATATTTGGGCCAACGGCGGGGTTCTTTCTCAGCAAGCATAGCCAAAGCATCCTTCACTACGCGATTGGTTCGCTCTATCATACCATTGCTCTGCGGATGATAAGCTATGGTTAAGTGATGGTCGACCTGCAAATTATGGCAAACCTCTCTGAACAGTCCAGCAGTGAACTCTGGACCATTATCTGTGAGTAGATATCGAGGTGGGCCAAAGAGAGTGACCCAGTGGTCTAAAAAGGCAGTTGTGTACAGTGGCTGAGGTCTTATTCCTGAGGGAATCAACTGTAAAAAGCGACTGTGGTGATCAATGATGTTTTAAAACATAGCGAAAGCCCTTTGTGGAAAGCCCAAATCTGTGATATCGGCAGAGACACGCTCCATAGGGAATCTCGCTGCTGATAAGGACTCTAATGGAACTTTCTGAGTGTTTCCTCTGCGGCGTTGGCAATTCTCACAAGCCCGGACATACAATCTAGACTCTTTCAACATATTTGGAAAATAATACATATTTCTAAGATTAAGGTACGTCCGGTGAACACCAGGATGAGCAGCTAAAGGGGGCCCATGTGCAAGCTTAAGTGCCATTGCTCTAAGAGACTGAGGACCACCAGCTGATGAATGGTCCGATCTGGGAGGTGTCTGATGTGGTACAATACACCCTGCTGTAATTCAAATTCGGATAGAGCTAGTGGTAGCCGTTTCTTAGGTAAAGATTCCTCCTGAAGGTACGAAATGACTTCAGCCCACAATGGATCAGCCATTTGAGCTTCCCTAAGTTTTGTAGGCTCCATATTTGTGATATCAACTACAGCACAGGGCCGTGAGAGCAAGTCAGGTACATGGTTCACAGCACCTTGTTTGTACAACAACTCGTACTGATAATGAGAGAGGTCGTGAGCATACCGTGATAGCCTAGGGGACTTTGTCTTGCGCTTAAAGATGTATGTCAGCGGCCTGTGGTCTGTAAAGATCTTAAATCGGCGGCCATAAACATATGGGTCAAATACCCGAACACCCTCTACCACAGCCAGAGCTTCCAAATCAATGGCAGGATACCTTGATTCTGCATTCCTGAGCTTGCGGGAAAAATACCCAATGGCATGAGGTACTCCAGCATCATCACGTTGAAATAATGCAGCACCAATGGCAATCTGGCTAGCGTCAGTATGAATTTCAAATTCGCGGGTGAAATCTGGCTGA
The DNA here is from genome assembly GCF_015228065.2 of Penaeus monodon. Taxonomy (NCBI): domain Eukaryota; kingdom Metazoa; phylum Arthropoda; class Malacostraca; order Decapoda; family Penaeidae; genus Penaeus; species Penaeus monodon. The sequence continues at coordinate 6,656 of NW_023659706.1, forward strand.
CGTAAAATAGGCGCAGTGATTAGTTTTCTTTTTAAGCTCTCAAGGCTTTTTCTTGTTCTTGTCCCCAAGCAAGGGTGTATCCTTCTTTAGGAGTCGAGTTAAAGGAGCTGCTAATGTAGCATATCCATCTATGTGCTTCCTGAAAAAGCCTGTTGCACCAAGGAAGCGTCGTACACCTTTCACATTCTTAGGAGCATTCATCTCAGCAATACATGTCACCTTAGATGGATCGGGGGCTACCCCTTCACCAGAAACTTCAAAACCCTAGGAAAACGGATCTTGTTCTTGGCAAAGTTACACTTCGAAAGGTTTAGCTTGAAACCAGCTTTAGAGAGAAGACCAAAGAGTCTCACCAAGATGTTTGAGGTGGAGATCAAATGAGGAACTATAGATTACAATGTCATCAAGGTAGGCAAGAGTATGCCTGCCTAGAACAGGTGATAGGATAACATTCATTGTACGTTGAAAAGTTGACGGTGCTGTTGCAAGCCAAAGGGCAGGCGTTTAAACTGGAAAAGACGATGACCGTCACTGAAAGCTGTTTTAGGCCGGTCTTCTGGCCTTACTTCCACACTCCAATAAGCTGCTCTAGCATCTAAACATGTAAATACAGATGTGCTATTAAGGTCATCTATCAGCTCATCTATGCGAGGAAGTGGATACGTGTCAGGTGTGGTAACAGAATTCAAGTTTCTGTAGTCCACACAGAACCTTACGAACCATCTTTCTTTTTAACCAGCACAACTGGAGAGAGCCACGGTGATGTGCTAGGCTCAATTACTCCAGCCTCTAGCATCTCGTCACACTCTGCCCTGATGACCTGGCGAGTGGCATGTGGAAGGCGCCACTGCCGCGTACAGATTGGCTTAGTTTCAGAGGTAATTATGGTGTGCTGAACACCAGGCACTGTACCGATGCTTGTTTTATCCCCACTAAAAAGTAATGGATATTGATACAACACGTCTTCCAACTTAGAACGAGACTCGATAGGAAGGTGAGTTAGTAAAGGATCTAAATCAGGAAGTCCTTGTGATGACAAAACTCCACTCTTATTACCTACACTATTTGTCTGGCTATCATGTGTAGTTACTGCACAGGCGTGTGATGGAGAGAGGTCAACCTCAGGGAAGATGGTGAAATGGTCATCCTCATACCCAAAATCATAGAGGCCATAAGCACAATCGAAGTCATCCTCTGCAAAGGATGGGTGCTCAAAATCATCTGGCTCGACCAGAGATTCCTCAACCTGTGAGATGCCTGGCAACCCTGGGGATTCCTCGACCAGAAGAGGAGAGCCAACCTCACCACCATCACTGGTGCCAACTTCTCTTTCTGACACACCATAAACATCACCTAGCTTCTTACCATTTTTAAGAGTGAGGGGTTTCGTGCCAATATTAACGACCCAAACATCGCATTCTCTTTGTGGCGTGATTTTTGCAACACTGTTTGGAACCATAAACGTAGTACCACCTTGAGATTCCAGAAACACTGCATCTCCTGTAACATCCCTAGAGACCCTACATCTGACAAACTTGGCAGCTTTACCCGGAATGGATGTAGTTCTATGAACATGAACATGACGTGAATCAACCGAGAAAGTGTCTGCCAGATCTTTTTGAATGTGGCAAGTCTTGTTCGCAATGGTTGTGTTCATAGAGCCTGCTGTGGCTGTACACTTAGCGGCGGAAGCATCTAGCTCTGTGGTGAACACGTCTGGCTCTGAAACAAGACTTACGTGCAATGACTGTGTCTCTGTGAAGTGTACTGGCAAATGACACTTATTAATGATAAGATAAGCTGAAGGAGGACTGGTATGGTGAGAAAGTGTGAAATGACACGTCCTAACAAGTCCATACCAAGCAAAATATCACCTGGAAACGTTAAATTCTCGCACAAAGAAGCCTATGACTAATCATAACTCTGGAGAAATGTCAAATCTGAGTTTTACCTCGCATGAGGCTTCTTCTGGGACCCTGACACTCCTAGTATAGTCTTACTAGTTGGGTACTTCTTGTATCCACACATCCTTTGTAAAGCTGAAGGCTTTACAATGGAGACTTCTGAGCCAGTGTCAACAAATGCTAATACAGGGGAGCACTGACATTAATTGGCACAATTGGTCTCCCTGACTGGTTACTGAGCGAGTCTGCTGGGGTTCTCAGCACTGATTGCCCCTCGAGAGTATCCGACGTCGACGGGGGTTGGTCGGTGCCGGCGTTCAGGAAAGGGACAGTTGGCTGCTCTGTGCCCTTGCTGCCTACAGTTGAAACATGCAGTAGCATTATTAGCTGCACGACATTCATGTGTGTTGTGAGTACTCAATTTATGAAACTCGCACCATTTAGGTGTGTGTGTGACATTGACATACCGCCGAGACTGCTGCTGTCTAGCTGGCGTGGGTTCAGGTTGAGAAGAGTTAGTGTCATATTGACAGATGCCCATTCTAGTATTATATATTCGCTGAGCAAACTCAGCTATTACTGATGGAGGCTCATCCTCTTTGATAGTTAAGAAGTCTCTCAGCCAGTTTGGGACGGCCTGAAGGAACATGCGACGTATGAGCTGTTCAGGATTGCCAATAGATTCGGGGTGATCACGATAACCCTGATATATATGTGCCTCTAGAGAAGTAAATAATCTAGAGGGGCCTGCCCAGGTGTCATCTTTTGACTATCAAGCACTTTGAAAAAGTCTGACGAGCTATATGTTCCCCGAAACTTCCTACGCAATGCAGCTTTAAAGGAACCCCAGTTTACAAACATATCAAAAGCAGGACCGTTGACAATAAGATCTGCATACCCCTGCAGTGAGCCTTAGCAGTTCTGAGAAGTGCCTCGTCTGTTGTAGGCCGAGTCATATTTTCAATGGCTCTTGATCCAGGTTTCAAGCTCTTGGTTTCTCTTTAGCGGGTTATTTGCCGAAGTTTCACCGCGAAATATCGGAATAGAGTCCCTGTTAACTATATAAGCGGGAGGACTTAAAGCATAGGCAACATTAGGGAAAGTGGGTAATGGAGCAGGTGTAGGGATGAATCCCGGTGGCATGGCATCGTTAGAATGCTGTGGCTGATGTAAATGCGGTAGATGAACCGGCCTCTATGGGGTAACCCTTGCGCGATCAGTGGAATCTGAGGTGGGGGCGCCTGATCGAATGAACATCTCTGTTCCCTATGTCCCTCTAACGAACTTTCACTCCTTATGTTCACATCAATTTCACTTTCGCGCCTACAACACTCGCTCTTCCGTGCTCTTTCAACTCTTTCTCACAAAGCTTCATTTCAACCTTTCATTCCTACTTTTCATTTCTCTTAGCTCCACTTCCAAAACTATCATTCTTATTCTT
>NW_023659706.1:15000-17500 GCF_015228065.2 Penaeus monodon
GTAATTCCTAAGACAAAGCCCGCAGAACACAGCCGTCGTGCTGGTAAAGAGATTATGCGAGATGCTTAAACCACGGCTACAGGAGCGCCTGCTGGCAATCCCACTGCCACGGTAAGCACCGAGTGTCAGACAAACAAATGAGACAGCCATAAAAAGCTGACACAGGCCGGGCCACAAGTGAAAGGCCCGGGCGAAGCCAGAACTTCGCAAATCTCAAACAACAACAATCTCACACTAACGCAGTTTCATTTGCATAGCGTAGGCAAACTGATCTCCTGAACAGTTCTTCCTCAACTCGTCTGTTTTCCTCTTTTTGGTCCTCTCACTCTGCATTGTATCAAATTCGTTCTCTGCTCTCCTACTTCTCTTCTCATGATCTGTAGGAAAAAGACGAATAATGTCAGACGTATTTGATACACGATCTAGACTACCCGAACACATACGAAGTTTCTATAAAATAAACAATATCATACAGTATACATCAAATGATTACATTACCTTGGTCAAAACTGTCGTCTTCTGTGTTTTTATTTTGAGAAAAGAATCTACTCTTTGTGCGCTTTGCTTTAGTCCAGCACCTAAGATACTCGCAAATATTTTTTTCCTTGGTTCCTTCATAGTACGATGATAATTATTGACAGCTTGATGATTTTTGATTTCTGTTTGTAAAACCATGTCAAAAGTTTGTTCTTTACTTTCTGCCAGATATTTTGTTATAATCATTCTTCTAGACTCTCCATCTGTAAAAGAAAAATAATGATGAGGTATCAATCAAGTAATAAATGTTAAAGTTACTCTTTATATAAGTTTTCTTTATTTCAGAGAAAATATAGGGGAAAATATTATAAAATATTCAGATATCGGACCGTATAAGAACTTGACAAATAATAATTAATATTTGGCAAAGGTAATTTCCATTCCAGATATATTCATACAATTCATACCTTGGACAAGATTGTTGAATACTGAAGAAAATCTTGATGATACCTCAAAGGAGGTGAGCACCTGCTACCGGCATAGAAAACGCGCCTGTAAATATGATACGGGGTATCCACAACATGGCGCTTGGTGGGAAATTCAAAACTTCCAACACAAAATGTGTTCGCAATTGAACGGTGGCCGATTGTGGCACCTAGTTACTTGCTTTTCAGAGAGTTTAAATTATCGCGGCAATGTTCATCTATGCACAAACACACCCTCGACCTATCTCGTGTAGATATTTGGTGTTATTTTTATGATATTAGTATATATATAAATTCAATAAATATGCAACCAATTTATATGTTATATGATACCTAAGCATGCAAATTTTATATTGTGAAGCTTTCGCACCGATGATAACATCCGCTGTATAGCTTCCATTTACCATATTCTTACATCATAAGGACATTTTCTTATTTGGCCAAGAAATGGCTTTCTTGGACCACTGTGCGACAGGGGCGCATGGCCGTATCCACCCTTCGCTTCCATCCACGAGACCCGGGGCCCTCGAGGCGAGTCTCTAGGCAGGCCCTCGGCCCATCTCTAATTCCTCGCGGCAGGTCTCGTCGAGCTTCCCAAGCCATGACCTCCTGGGTCGTCCCACAGGCCTCCTCCATCCAGGTTGTCTCGCAAAAGATACAACCTGATGAGCAGGGTCATCCATAGGGAAACGAGCTAGGTGCCCATATAGCCTGAGTAGGCGATCCCGGATTATGCAAGAATCTTGGTCTTGGTCCAGGAGACCTCTAAGCCTAGGGGCTTCGCCTCACTTCTAAATGCATCAAGAGCTGCCACCAGGGACTCAGATAGGATAGCAACGTCATCGGCAAAGTCTAGGTCAGAGATCTTGATATTGCCTAGTGTTGCTCCACACTGACTTTGGTTAGTAGCTCTGCCCATTATCCAGTCCATATAGGTGTTGAAAAGTGATGGCGCAAGGACGCAGCCTTACCTCACCCCTGAATTAACAGGGAAGAGGTTTGACAGACCCCTGGCACACTGTACAGCACTTACAGTACCAGTATAAAGACTTGCTATTAAGGTTAGTAATCTGTGTTGGAATTCCCCTGAGTCTCAGGATCTCCCATAGTGATTCCCGATGCACCGAGTCGAGCGCCTTGAGGTCGATGTAGGCTGCGAGCATCCCACGACCAAACTTGCGATGGCGTTCCACAATTACTCGAAGCGCTAGCATACGGTCTATTGTGGACTTGCCAGGCGTAAATCCAGACTGCTCCGGTCTCTGATGCCTCGGTAGGTGGTTGCGAATCCGTCTCAGAAGAATGTGGGTGAAAACTTTGCCTGGTATGCTGAGAAGTGTAATGCCACAGTAGTTGCTACAATCTCATCGATTTCCTTTCCCCTTCCAGAGAGGGATGACCACGCCCCTCAGCAGGTCAGGGGGAATGGTACGAGACTGCCAGATGGCAGTCAGGACTGTATGCAGGCCCCGTGCCATAGGTTCACCCCAGCCTTTAGCATTCAGCAGGGATATCACATATACCTGCAGCTTTCCCAA
>NW_023659707.1:0-20766 GCF_015228065.2 Penaeus monodon
TATTATAATTTTATATATAGAATATATATAATATTTTATATATATATATATAAATATATATATATATACACATATATATATTAACACACACATACGTATGTGTGTGTATATTATATATATATATATATATATATATATATATATATATATATAAAATTTAAAATATATATATATGTATATATATTATGAATATATATATATATAATATATCTATTTTATTATTATATATTATATATAATGTATATTTTAATATTATATATATTTTATATATATAATTATAATACATATATATATATATGCATATATATCTAAAGCTATCTATCTATCTATCATCTATCTCTCCTTTATATATATTATTTATTTTATATAAAAAATATATATATATATTATATATATATATTATATTTTATATATATAATTTTATATATATATATAATATATATATTATATATATATGTAGATATATATATATAAATTTTTTAAATAATATATATATAAAAAATTTATATATAGATTTTAAATTAAATATATATATTATATAATATATATATAATTATATATATTATATATATTAATATATATATATTTTTTAATATATATATATATATAATATATATATATATATATATCTATATAAACTGTATTCATGTTGAAAAATGTAAAATAAGGGTATGAATGAGAATGAATATTTTTAAAAAATACATTTTTACCGGTTTGATTAATCCTAGCAAAAGTATATATATATATATATTTTTAATATAATAAAATATATATATAATATATATATTATATTATATATATATAAATATATATAAACATATATATATTTTTACTAATATTATATATATAATTATATATTTATATATTATATATATATATACAATAAATACAAATTATTTTATATATTTATATATATATATTTATATTATTAAAAGAGGAGAAAGGTGGACGGTAGTTTTAGATATGAATGAGAGAAATTTGGGGGGAAAATAGAGTCTTTTTTTCGTATCTCCCCCCTAGCACGCGGGGCTGGAGGGCTGGGCCCCAATCAAGTCGAGACAAAAGCCGCGGTGGATAGGGGAGGAACGGACTGCTTAGGGGCCTTGTGAGGGCTTGATGAATAACGTTAGGGAGAAGGGAAACGCGCTTTATAAAGCCGGGGGGGGTGGGGGGAGTATGGCTCGCCCGAACTTCAACCCACAGTAGGCCGTGGCTAGCCCGCCCTCTAACCGAATGATTTTCCACTGAAATAATGGAATGAGATAACAAAAAAAAAATAAAAAGTATTCATGTTCTTTTTACGTATATTTAAAACCAGTTTCTTTTATAAAAAATAAATATTATGGGAAAATTTTTCCCAGCCCAACTGGGAGTGATTATTTTAACTTCTCAATTTCTCTTCTGAAGCCAGAAAAAGGGGACTTCTATGCGTACGCAGTAGAGGGAAAATATTTTTGTTACGCGGGGTGACGGGATGACACATTCGCGACAGACAAATTTTTCGGCAAGGAAGCAGTGCATTACTGTTCAGGCGAGTATCTCTTCCAAAATTAATCAGGTTTTTTAAAAAAACTCCATATCTTATAAAAAGATCATTTTATTCTGCAGTTTTCACCTTATAGTTTTAAAGGGTTTTGTTTACTTCAAGGTAAAAAGAACTCTGTTTTTTTCCAGGGCTCCTACCACGCCTTTCGTGTCGGGCTGTTGTCTAAAAAACCTTTAGCAACGCTGCCCTCTACACCAATGTTGTCCCCTTTTATCCCTCAGTTTGGAAATCTCAGATAAAAGCGCGGAGTTAAAAACCCGGGTTTTGGCCGTAGGAATTAAAATAACAGAATCCGGGGGGAATTATCACACGTGTTCACGTAAACTGCGGAGATAAAGAAGGGAGTACGCTTCGAGCGGCCGCCCTCCGCTGCACGATTCATCCCCGGGGAATGCAAAAGCTAGCTTACAAATATTTCCTGTGATTTTATGTTTTCACATATCTTTTTATTTTTAAATTTTATCATTAATTAAAGGGCGGGTGTTAAAAATATGATAATATGAGGATAAAAAAGATAAAATTTTTTTTAGGATTACAAAAATTAAAATATATATGTGTACATCCGTCCGTTCATTCTGACACTTGCATTTAACGACTGGAATCAAATTCAACGGTGTGGACTTGCAGTCACACGTATATATTCTGGTGTTAAATGATAGGGGATGGAAAAGCGAAAAAAAAGAGAAAGGGAAAGAAGAGGGGGATTTAGGAGGAAAGGGGGAAGGGATGGGAGGAGAAAATTTTAAGGAAGAGGGGGGAGAAAGCATGTGTGAGGGTGGGAAAGGGAAAAGGGAGGGGGAGATGACAGTGGGGAGGGTAAGGGAGGGAGAGGGGGTTTAAAGGTGAGGGGGAGGAGGCAAATTAAGGTGATTAACAGAGTGGGTGACAGAGGAGGAAATGGACAAACATGACGGGATAAAAAAAGGGGAAAAAGCAAAAACAAAAAGTCTCGATAACTAAAAAATAAAAACAATAAAATAATAATAATGACAATAAAAATCAAATAATAAAAAATCCAGAGACAATAATAATAATAAAAACCCCTTAAAAATTACTTTTTTATTATAATGAAAATTTTTTCAATGATGAAAAGGGTAATATAACTGATAAGATGTAAGAAATGATATTGATAAAAAAATTGTAATAATAGCAATAAGATAATAATAATATTTTAAAAATAACGATAGTTATAAAAATAATAAAAAATCAAAAAATGATTTAACAAAAATATTGAAAAAAAAATACAATGATAATACAATAAGTTTTAAAAAACAAAAAGGATAATAAAAATATTTCATTTTTGATCATGAAAATACCTTTAAAATTAAATAAAAAATAATGATAATAATAGGTATGAAAAATAAGATATATCATAATGAATAAAACAAACTACGATATAAAAAAATGATAATAATGGGATATAGAACTTATGAAAATAGCTATAATGATATTAAAAAGGAGACTACTTGGCACAAATTTTTTAATAATAATGGTAAAAAATTAGGGCAAAAAAATGAAATAAAAACATTAAAAATGATAATGATGAGGGGACAATAAAAACAAATAAAAAAATAGAAATAATAAAAATCAAAAAATAAATAATGAAAATAATAATAATAATAATAAAAATGTAAGGAAAATTTGAAGAAATACTAAAATAAAAAAAAAATAATAATACCAACATAATAATATCTACTACTTTTGGTATTAATTACTATTATAACAGTATGATCTTTAACAATAAGATGTAATGTACTGATAACAAAAAGAGGACAATACTGTTAACATAATATACCAGTGATGATAAAAAAAATGATAAAAAAAAAGGAAAAAATAATAATAAAATATAATAAAATCCCAAACAAAATAGTAAAAAAATTATGATAATGAGAATATAAAAATGAGATGATAATGAGAATAATTTGAAATCTAATAATAATAATAATATAATAAAAAAATAAAAATAATGATAATTTTATTATTATTATTATTATTATGAAAAATATGAGATGTGATGATAGATATGATGATGATGTTATAAAAAATTATTATCATATCTCTCATTTTTTATTCTCACTATCAAAATTTTATTACATCTATATTGTTTTGTTGTTATTATACATTATTTTTTTATTTTTTTTTTATTATCAGTTTTTATTGTTCTTGTTGTTGTTATTGTTGTTGTTGCTGTTTTTTTTATCAATATTATGATGATTATCGTTATTATTAAGTGTATATGGGACAAAACCCGACCCCTTTCACCTATACATAAATGTGAAAGTGGGCCCCCATGCCGTGCGTAATCGTGACCTTGAAAAACCCCACAAACCGCAAACCGCAACCAATGTCCCAAAAACTAATCAATCCCGGGAAAATCTTAAACCTATTTTACATGTGTTTTTATGTTCGTACAAGACGCATCATAAGAGAAATAATGAAACAAATGATGTTCTACAGACGAGTTCCCCCCCCAATGTGGGAGGGGTGACATGATTAATGATCAAGCGTAACCACACAACCCTTACCGAGAGCAAAAATCGGTAAGTAGGTGGACAGAATCCGACCCCCTTCACACACGTACATGAATGGAAAAAGGTCAGTGACCGGCGTAATCAGTGCCCTTTGACAAACCACAAACCAAAAACCGCAACCAAATGCCCCAAAAACAACAAAATAAATCCCCGGAAGTCATTAACCTACTTTCACATGGCATTTTAGTTCGTACATGACCCTCATAAAAGAAAAATAAACCCAAATATGTCTACGACGAGTTCCCCTCCATGCGGGTGACGGGTGACATAGATTTGATCCCCACGTAACCACAAAACCTTTGCGAGAGTGTAAGCGGATAATGATCAGAGGAAACCCACAAACCATAGAAACGGGCAAACGCGCACCCCTTGGGGTTTAAAAAAAGGGGCATCATAACAGAAAGTCCCCTGAAGTGATTAACAAATCAATTCCTATCCAAATCTTACTCTAACCGTGATGTACAGACGGTATCCCTCCAATGCAGGGTGACATAATCAATGTCCCCACGTAACACAATACCTTTGGGCGAGAGTGAAAGCAGGTTAATGATCACGAGGTAACCCCAGCCCCGTAGCTAATGAGGGAAAAACACGAAAACCTTACGCCCAAAATAGTACATCATAACAGAAAGATGCCAAATATCCGAAAACCGAAATCTTACCCGTGGGAAAATGCTAAGAGACTCCCCGCGCTCCTCCCTCCCACCGAAAATTTTCCCCATGTTTAAACTTGTACGAGACGAAAATTAAATTCGTTACAGACGGGGAAAAACCCGTCTCCCCTAAGACTAAAACTGCAAAATAAATAAAATGGGTCACAAGGTTGCTAATGCCAAAATTCTGCTCCCTCTCCTGTACCAGAGTAGAATAAAATTTAAAGTGAAAAGGATTAAAAAAAATTGTCATACAATATTCCTTTATTTTCGTTTGTAAAAACATTTTGGCAATAGCACCATTTTTTGATTTTGTAATGAACGACAATTAATCCTGCTCAGACGAGTGATCACCCTCTTAATTCATCATAACCATAAATGTCCCTCTAATGAGAAAAAAGCCTCACCTGAAGGATGTCTCCTCCTCTCCGAGAAATAAGAAAAATCTGAAAAAAAGGAAGAAAAAGCCCAAACAAAAAAACATGCCCCCTGCTGCTACGCAAAGCCCAAAACAGGAACCCCGCCTTCCTTTCCCTACTGCCCCGATCCACATTCCTCATATCCGATGGGAAGCTAATGGTAAGGGGGAAAAAACGAAAACAAAAAAAATAGCAAAAAGACCGATGGACGTACTAGTTCCCCCATTCCCTCCCCCCCCCCTCACACCACAATATTCCCACGTTTGAATTTGTAACTAAAATCGATAATTAATCCTGCTCAACGAGTGACCCCCCCTTCTATTCTCATAACCATAAATGTCCCTCTAATGATGACAAATACTTTACCTAAAGGGTGTCTCTACTCTTCTCCAAAAAATAATAAGAATAAGAATAAGAGGAAAAGCACACAATAAAACAAAAATGCATCGCTGCTGACAAGAAAATCCGAGAACAGGGAAGCCTCCACCCCCGACCCGCATTCCCCCATATTCCCCTTACGGGGCAAAAATGGTAAAAGTCTTGACACGTCGGTTTTCGTTAAAAACGCCAAAAAATCCCAATATTAAGAATTTATTGGGAATCAAAAGGATTATAAAATCTTGCTGTAATCAAAATGTCTTTATTAAGGTCTTCATATATGCTTTAGTACAAAAAACAGCACAAATACAAATCATATCGCCCCGAATTTTATAAAAAGGGTGATAATATGATCATTTTTCTTATTCAGAGGTAAAGACGGTGGCGGTGCCTCTCGCTTTAGTGAACCAAACCCAAAAAAAAGGAAAACCATTTTAACCCTTCTAAGATTGACAATGTTCGCATTACGTAAATATAAGACAAAAAATATATGCTATGACACTATCCATTTCTCACTCCAAGCATATATAAAAAAAAAAAAAACTTGCAAAAACCCTAATCAATTCTTTTCAAATGTTTACAAATCAAATATAAAAAAGAGCAACCTAATAAAAAACTCAACGAAATTTTTTAACTTCGCGGAACGATTAAAACTTGCGAATCCCCTCTTCTTTTAAATGTTTTACAAGTTTTTCTTACACCCAAAGGATCTTATAATAAAAATACAATTCTGAAAAGGTCATAAATTTTTTGTACCCAACATTCCCTTTAAAAGACTTTCAAGAACACAAACACGGTCCCCAACAGTGAAAAACACAAAAAATAAAAATAAAAGGCTTATATTTTTTGTGTAAATGTAAATGCGATAACTACCACTACGCACGTTTGAAAAAAGCGGCTTATACAAAAGGGTTAAACATAAAATAAACAGGTGCAAACCCCAATAAAATAACAAAAAAATTTTTTACTTTGCGGGGCGATTGATAAGCTTTTTATCCCAAAGGCATCTTTATAAAAATACAAATTTACTCAAAAGTCAGAAAACCTTGTTGTACTCAAAGTCCTTTATTTGACTTTCAAAAAACACCATCCTAACAGGTGATAAAAATAAAATAAAAATAAAAAACTTAAATTTTTTTGGGTTTTAAAGTAAATCGATAACCCCTATCTCATACCTTTGAAAATTTCAGGGTTATACAACAGTTTAATTTCCTAAAAAGGTTGAAAGTCACCGGTTTTTTTTCTATTTAGGAAACATTAAAAGGGTTTTCAACGCATCTCGCGAGACCAAAAACGGGGTTTCCCCCCCCCTATTTCCGCTGAACAGTTATTATCTACCCAAATAGGGCCACCACCTGTCCCACGTGCTGAACCAGTTATGTTTTTCTAATTAAACCCAAGGGTAAGCGGTATATTTCCTAAAATTTCCCCGCCTCAGCTCTCATTTTGTACATCTACAAAGCAAAATGGAAATATGGTTTTAGCTTTCCCATTGTATAACTCTGTCACGCCCAAAACGCATTTTCTTCTGTATAAAGGGGAAAAAGATTTGGGACTCTTTTAGACGATTAAAAAAAGATGAATTAGAACAGAAGGGGATACTTTTTTAGTAATTTTCTCCCCCTCCACAAAAATTTTCTATAGTACCCCCTACAAATATATACAAAAAAAAGGAACTATCTGGTAACCCCTAATTTTGGGGGCTTAGTTTCATTCATCTAGCAAAAATTTCTGTTTTGTCTCCCACAAGAAAGGAAAAAATTGTAAAAGGCACAAAACCTTGCCGACGGAAAAAAATCCAACTAAACTTTACTTCTCGATTTTCCCCCCCATGGTCTTTCTCACCGTTACAAACATGTATAAGGAACGGGGCTAGATATTGCTATCTTAAGTCGGACTACGGGATTGTGTTTTTAATTTATCTGCAAATATTTTTTTTTTTTTTTGTCTCCACGAACGGGAAAAATTTAAAAAAGGCACAAATAAACCTTGCCAACGGGTATAATTCAAAAAAAAATTTTCTTCTCGATTTCCCGTCTTGCCCTTTTTACAAAAATCGCAAGAGATGGGCTGATAGTTGTTATCTTTAAGAACGATCACCTCACCCCCCGGACTATGGGATTTCTTTATCGGGAAAAAGTACATTCCCCCCGCTTTTTAAGTAACACATGATATATTTTCTCAAACCCCATACAAAGAGAAAAAAATTTTTTTTGTTGGCACTGAATAAAAATTGACGCTCGTCCTTTTTAAAATTTTTTTGAATATTTAATACAAGTCATACCAAATGAAAAAAAATATAAATTTAAAATCCTTTGCCTATGAATTTTCACTATGTCCCTTTTGTTGTAGACGAAAACATTAAGGCCCCTAAAACTATTTTTATCTTCAAAAAAACAAAAAACCCTGTTACAAGAAAGGGTTTCACTTGATTATTTTTCCCCCTTTTTAAAAACTATGTCTTTATCCCCAAAAAAAAAAACTTTTTATAAGAATAAAAAAAAGAGGGAAATTAATATAACCCCCCATGTTTTAAAGCTTTTATATTGTACGGTTTGGACAATGACAAAGTCAAAATTTGCCTAAAGCAAGATTTTTTTTACCAAGGAATTTTTTTACCCGTGAGAAAAAAAAAAATTTAGGACACCCTCGATCGGATGGATTTAGCAGACGCATGTGATTTTTAACTGATGCGTTTTTTTTTTTTTTTTTTTTTTTTTTTTTTTTTTTTCTAAACCCAGTTATCTAAAGGTGCTTTCTTGTTTTTTGTCTACATTAGAATTTTTGTTTTACATGGCGTAAAGGGGATATGACGGCAACATACGTCGGGAGGTAAGTTATGGAAAAAGGGGAAAAACAAGTCCTAAAAAGGGGAAAAACCGAACCGAAGCAATATTTTCTAAATGACAATAAAAAAACATTGTTTTGGAGAAAAAAAAATTTTGCTTACTTCTAATAAAGGGAAAAGCTTCTTTTTATAACTTAGAGAAAGCAAAATGCCCTTTTTTTCAAAAACAAGGGTATTATTGAAGTAAAGTATATAATGAGCAGTTTTTTCAACTTGGGAAAAATATGGTAGTGTTAAAATTTATAGCATTGCTATCATCTTTAACAAAAAGTCTTATTTATCAAAGATTTCCTTCCCAAAAATCTGACAATGCTCCAGGCAATATCCAATAAAAGGACAAACCCCAGACAGGTTCAGGGAATCCCCCCCTTTTTCACGAGATAAGACTTCATCGACATACAAACCCCTTAAGGGCGTGCGAAGGAGAAGAGGCGAACAATAGAGCGACACCATAGAAGTACTTTCTGTTTTTCCTTTCGGAAGAAATGCATGTTAAGAATATTACAGGAAAACGCACCCTTCAAACATTTGACCAAGGTAAACCCCCTGTTTTAGATAGCTAGAAAGTTTTGAAAAGCTCGCCTCGGTTGTTTATTTGTAGCACATCGTTCTTACACCCACTCGTTCCGCTAGCTCACCTCTGTTTCTCCCTACCAAACATGCCAATCCGTTGGGGGGAGGCCTCACCCTTTTCCTAAAACTGCTCTCCCCCCCCTCTCCCCCCGACTAAGCGCGATGTTGTATTTTCCCGAGGATGTAAAAAATGGTATTATAATATAAATTGGAGCATAACATAATTCACACAAAACTAAATTGTTTGACATTGGTTGACTTTTGAATTGGGTGCTTATAGCCATATCAAGCTTGGAGGTTCCTTGCGAAAAAACATAAAATTTGATAAAAAAGTAAATGTCTTTCATTAGTAGTTAAAAAAGATAATTACTCGTAGACTGCAATACACAATCATCATGTCAAACATTTTGCCGCGTAAATTTTTCAAATTTATAATTCCTCTTCTCAAATTTTGCTTCTGCTTTCCTCGCATTATTTATTTTTCCCATCGCAGACAGAAATAGACGGTAACAGGGCACATTTCTGTCTTCCGGGCATTTTACCTCTATCGGAAGACTTCAGATTCGATAGAGGTTTAAATCTAAAAACCCCATCCGAGCCCCTTAAGCTAGTATTTTACCAAATTTACTTAGTAAAAGTGAAATTTTTATTTTTAAATACAAAAAATGTTACCCTGGGACAATATATTTTTTTGCATAAAAGTACCCTCAAACCCTTTTTATTAAAGAAGAAAAACCCAAACCTCCCAAAACATTTTCCAGCGAGACAATACATACGCTGAGAAAAGCTGTACTTTTCCACTAAATGTGCGACCCCCAAAGGCATCCTCCAATGCCTTGTAACAAAAATTTTTTTTGGCGTTATTTTATAATCCTTCACATGTAAACTGCCAGTTATCACCGTCTTCTTCGTCGCAGAGAAAATTTCTCCCTGATGTTGACCGCGCTTAGACCCCGGGGGCCCATATTCCCCCACGCGCCCCATCACACTAACGCGGTGCGCGGCGGGGGGTAAAACCGCACGCGGGGGCGGGAGGGCGGCGGCGGGGGAGGGCGCGAGGGCGGCGGAGGGGGGCGGCGGCGACGAGGCGGCGGGGGGCGGTGGAGGCACAGGGGAGGGCTTTTTATAAAAAGTTCTTTGCTATCAAGAAAAATATAATTTTCGTAAAATTTTTCAGTGTTTCTTCATTAGTAAACCCGGCTTTTTCTCACTACTTCCTTAAAATTGGGATGTTTTGGCGATTTAAAGTAAACCCAGGCAAGACTTTTACATTTTTGCTTTCCCTAACGGGAAAATGGGGAAAGCGGGGCGGGGGATGGAGGCTTCCCCGTTCTCGGACTTTGGTGTGTCCAGCTGTTGCATTTTTTTTTATTGTGGCTTCTTTCCCCTTATTCTTTTTCTTTTTATTGCTTTGGGGGAGTAGAGACACCCTTTAGGTGAACGTATTGTCATCATTGAGGGACTTTATGGATTATGATAATTAAAGGGGTGGTCCCCCTCGTCCCGTAGGGATTAATTATCGATTTTAGTTACAAAATTTAAAAGTGGTGAATTTGTTGGGGTGAGGGGGGGGGAGGGAATGGGTGAACTAGTACGTTTATCGGTCTTTTGTGCTATTTTTTTGTTTTCGTCTTCTTCCTCTACCATTATTTCTTCCTATCGGGATATGAGGGAATGTGGATGGGGGCAGTAGGGAACGGGAAGGCGGGTTCCCTGTTCTCGGGGCTTTGGTTTTTGTCACCTGGGGCATGTTTGTTTGTTTGTGTGTTCTTTTCCCTTTTTTAGATTCTTCTTATTACTTTGGGAGGAGGAGACATCCTTCAGGGGACGCGTTAGGTCATTAAGGGGCATTTTTTGGATTTTTGTGAAATTAAAAGGGTGATCATCGTCTGTAGCAGGATTAATTTTCGATTCAGTTACAAAATCAAAAATGGTGCTATTGCCAAAGTGTTTATACAATCGAAAAAAAAAGGATATTTGTAGACGAATTTTTTTTAATCCTTTACACTTTTTTATTTTATTCTTGGGACAGTGAGAGAGGGCAGAAAAGGGGCTTAGCAGACCTGTGTGACCATTTTTTATTGTTTTGACAGTTTCATCATTTGAGAGACGGTTTCCCTCTCTGTAAAAAATCAAATTTTCCCATTGGGACAAGTTTAAAAATGGGGAAAATTGCGGTGTGGATGGGAGGAGCCGCGGGTTTGAGTCATCTGTAGCATTTGCCTAGGGTAGTGATTTCGGTTTAGGATATTGGTCATTTTTTCCTGTTATGATGTACTTTTTTGGACTGTAAGGTGTGCGTGTTAGTCATCATTAGCTACGGGTTTGGTGGTTACCTCGTGATCATTACCTGCTTTCACTCTCGACAAGGTATTGTGATTACGTGGTGATCATTGATCTATGTCAACCTGCATTGGAGGGGATACCGCCCTGTACATAAACTGTTATGAGTAATGATTTCGGATACGGATATTGATTAGTTAATCACATTCAGTGGTCATCTTTCTGTTGATGCACCATTTTTTCAACCGCAAGGTTGTGCGCGTTACCATCGTTAGCTATGGGTCTAGTGGTTGCCTCGTGATCATTATCCTGCTTACCACTCTCGAAAGGTTGTGTGGTTACGCTGTGATCATTAATCTATGTCACCGTCACCTGCATTGAGGGGATACTCGTCTGTAGAACATCATTTGTTTCATTATTTCTCTTATGATGCGTCATGTACGAACATAAAATGCACATGTGAAAGTAGGTTAATGTTTTCTGTATTGATTATGTTTGTTGTGGACATTGGTTGCGGTTTTGCGGTTTGGGGTTTCGTCAAGGTCACTGATTACGTCACGGTCACTGACCTACTTTCACTTTCCCATGTACGTAGGTGAAGGTGGTCGGATTCTGTCCCATATACACTACTTTATTATTTGGGTTTTTATTGTGATTCCTATTATCATTATAATTTTTTGTAATAATTACCATTATCTGTAGTAAACAGTATTGTTTTTTTTTGTTTTTTTACATTATTATTGTTATTGTTGTTGTTGTTGCAGATGTTGTTGTTATTGTAATTATTATCACCAATATTATTATTATGATTTTCATTATTGTTATCTTATCTCATTATTACTATCAGTATCCATTATATTGTTTTTCATCATTATTATTATCATTATCATTAAAATAAAAATAATAATAAATTTTTATTATTATTATTATTATTATTATTATCATTAATTATTTATTTTAAATTATTATTTTATTATTATTATCATTATTATTATTATCGTTATTTTATTATCATTTTTATAATCATCAGTATTATCATATTATTATTATTATTTATTGTTCTGTTGTTTTAGTTGTCGTTATTGTTGTTATTTATCATCTATATTATTACTACTATTAGCATTATTGTTATTATGATTATCATTTGATATATCATCATTATTATAACTGTTTATTATTTATAATCGTAGTAGTAGTAGTAGTAGTTGTAGTAGTATTTTATCATCATCATTATAATTAATTTTACTATCTTTTTTATTATACCATTATTGTTATCAATATCATTATTTTTGTTATCATCATTATTTTCATTATTATCATTATAAAAATCATCAACATTATTATGATTAAAAGTATGATCATTGTTATCATTATCATATCATCATTATTTTTTACATTATCATTATCATCATTATTATCATTATCATTATTATGATCGTTTATCATTATCATCATTTTTGTTATTACTATTACTATTATTACTATCATTATCTTATTAGCATTAGCATTAGTCGTAGTAGTACTTTGTTATCATCGTTGCCATTATCATTATCATCATTTGTTTTATTAATATATCGACTAATCTTGGCGGGGCCTCGAACAGGGAGTCGCATTATTAATGCATCATAACTATTACCAATATACTTTTAAATATAATCTAATTGTCATTATCATTTTTATTATTACTATTATTATTATTTATTATTATTATTACTGTTTGTTATTATCTTGTTATTATTGTTATTATTATTGTATCTTTATTATCATTATTGTTGTTATTATTGGTATTATCATTATCATATCTATGTTTATTACTATCATTATCATCATCATCATCATCATCATCATCACATCATATCATCATCATCATCCTCATCATCATCATCATCATCATCATCTCATCATCTCATCATAAACCATCATCATCATCATCATTATTATCACTGACTGTTTTTATTATAAATAGAAATAGTAATAATAGTAGTAATAGTATTTAGCAGTACTAGTATCTTATTACTATTATGCTGTGGTTGTTATTAGCAATTATCATCATTATTATCATTATTGTTATTATTATTATTATTATTAATTATTATTATTATTATTATTATTATTATTACTATTATTATTATTATTATTATTGTTATTATTATTTTATTTTATTATTATTATTATTATTATTTTAAATTATTTTTTATTATTATTATACATTCCTATTATTATTATTATTATTATTTTTTTAAATTATCATTATTATCATTATTATTATTATTATTTATTTTTATTATTATTATCATCATTATTACTATTATAAAAACTAACTTCAACATTATTACTTGTTATCACAATGTTCTTATTAAGATTACTTCTACTACTATTTTTATTTATCATATTTCTTGTTGTTGTTGCTATTATTATTTATTATTATTATTAATTTTATTATTGTTGTTGTTGTTGTTTTTTAATATTATCATTATTATTATTATTACTATCGTTATTTTTTTTATAATATTTATTATAATCATTACCATTAATAATGCTATGATTATTATTGATACTTTTATAATTTCTATAGTCTTATTATAAATTATCGTTATTTTCATTACTTTTATTATTTTCCTTATTATAAGTACCATTTTTCCATAATTGAGATTATCATTATCAGTATTATGAAAATTATTATTATCCTTAGTAGCAGTATCAGGTTAATCATCATTATTAATCATTATCATTGCTATTATTGCTACTGCTATTACATTATCATTATTATTATAAGCATCAATCCATCAGTCGTGAAAATCAGAACAACCAAAACATAGAAAGGAAAAAGAAATCACGAATGAAAGGGGCAAGAGGAGCCTGAACCTGCTTTGCGAAGCTGATGTCGCAGCCGTCGGGTGCTTTCACCCAAAGGATAAGCGAAGGCTTAAGAATCCGAGGAATACGAGTGCACGGACTCGTTTTGAATGGTATTCTAGTCTGCTATGAAAAATTGTGAGGAACTTGAAAATTGGCTGCTTTGTACTTTGCCGCTAAAGATAGAAATAAATTATATTTTTGTACACCTGTATATATCCCTAAATGGATATACATGCATGCATGCGTACACACACACACCCCCACACACACACACACACACCACACCACACACCACACCCCACACACACACACACACCCACACACACACACACACACACAACCCTTCCGTCTCGAAAACAGCACTATTTAAAGGCGCTGGAATTGACATTGTTTTTTGCATATCCGAAAAACGCTGCGAAATACTTTGGTTAAGAAAAATGCAGCTAGCGGTGCTCTTGAGACTTCTCCCGGTATTTACACGATACCTTGTAAGGACTGCCCCGGCGAAAACCGTAGAGCTTTTGAAAAAATAATTAATGAACATAAACGAGATGTTGATTTGCCATAGAATCAAATGCGTATTTCGTTCATTTCCCGTGATGAAGGTCACCAGCTTAACTGGAAAAGCGCTAAATTAATTAACAAATCAGCAATTCACACAAAAGAAACGTTAAAATCTCTATTAGAAAAATCCCTAATTTCAACTTGAGGCTGGTCAATTAGGCTTGGATGACCATACCTCCTCGTTAGTTAGAAAACCCCTTCCGCAGACTCATCGACCTTGACCCTCCTCCTGAACCTGATTAAAGCTCTTGTTCTTTCTGTCTCTCTACACTATTATTCTTGTCCAAATTCTTTCTTTGTATCCATTTCGTTTTTATTTTCGTATGAAGAGGAAACCCCGTAAAGAGTTCGAAAGGTCACGATTTAGTTTCATTTCTTTACTGTGTCGGGTTTTTCCTTTTCATATATATATATATATATATATATATATATATATATATATATATATATATTATATATATATCTCTCTCTCTCTCTCTCTCTCCCCTCTCTCTCTCTCTCTCTCTCTCTCTATTTATATATATATATATATATATATATATATATATATATATATATATATAATATATATATATATATATATGCACACGTATATTATCATAGTAACAATGTATGCTTGTTTGGGGGCCGATAAAAAAAGACATCGCTTGTAGGGGATGGCTACAGATACATATTTACATATTTATCATTGATAGGATATATATAAATATAAACAGCTTGATAACCAGATCAGTATCCAACTTTGGAATTTTAATCCAATATGCGTAAAATAAACAAATAAATAAAGAAGTTGCTCCTGGCAATCGGCCCTGTAATCAATAATAGTTATTTTTTTTACGGCCAATCAACGAAAGTTTTATGATCCCCCTCCTTAGCAGTGATATCGGGACAAAAAAAAGAGCTGGATTTTGTGCAGTTTAAAAATATGATCGATCACATTTTAAAGTTTATTTTCTTCTATGTGAAGCTCATTTCTTATTTTAAATAAAAAACTTAATTTAAAAAGTCTTTGTTATATACTAAATATTACCTTTTTTTATAGCCATCTATTGGCTACGACATTGAAGTTTGCAAAAGATAATTATGATTTGATTTTTTCAAATCATTGGTACGATGCAATTTGTGAAATGGCATTCCTTAATGTTAGTAGAATATTAGGTTTTTAAGATTATAAAATGAAAAATATAATATTAAGCCTTACTAATAGCAAACTGCATCAGTAAACGTCCCCTTAACAAGTACAGAATTGTGTATAAACAAACAAGGACGATAAAATGAATAGGAACGAGAAAGGTACTGGAAACTTACGAGCACTTCGTTGGTTTGCACCTAGACCCTCCGGCCAAGGGATCTGCAAGCCGGAAAGACGAGAAATCTCCTCTTATCATTCCTTTCTCCCCCAGTTTTGCCCCCCGCCCTCCGCGCCGCCCTTCCACCCCCGCAGCAGAGCCCATAAAATTAGACGAGCTGCCGGCGACTAGTCCGCCCCAAATTAAAAGTAAGTCTTCAGAATAAATTTCACCCAGACGCTGGGTTGGCTAGTCGGCCTTTCCGTCATTCTCTTTAATTCATCTTTCCCTTGAACTCGCTAGAATGCAAGCTCTCTGGGAGTCACTCGTTTCATCTTTCCTTTTTTTTTTTTTTTCTCAGAGGGCTTGATTCACACACAAAAACAACCGGCAAGAAAGAAGTGAAGAGATGGTTTCATTTTCGTCCTCTGATGAAAACGAATAGCTAGCGGGGGAAAAAAAAACACACGGAAGAGCGCACGTTGTGTGCATTCAAAAAAAATATTCGTTTTCTTATGCTGCGCTCCCGTGTGTGTGTGTGTGTGTGTGTGTGTGTGTGCGTGTGTGAGGTTGTTTTTGTGTGTGTGTGTGGTGGGGTGTACGATCGCAACAGTAACGTGCACAAAACTAAAAACAAAAAAAAATGATAGATATAAAAATAACAGGTACTCCTCTCTCCCTCCTTTACCCTGTTCTTTCTACGTATTGCCTGCTCTCTCCCTTTCCTATTCTCGCCCTGTCACCCACGCTCCCTTCCGAGTCTTCCTTAAATCCATTCCCCCCCTTCACTTCCCTCCTTTTCCCTTTCCTCCTTCCCTCCCTCCCCCAAGGCCTGAGCCCCCTCTCCCGTTCCCTTCCTTTTTCCTTTAGCCATCCCCTTTTCCTTCTTATGTCTCCTACGTTTCCCCCCTGTATCCCCTTCCGCATCTTTCATTTCTCTTTAAGGCCCCTTTCCCCTCCTAAACCTTCTTCCTTCCCCCCTCCCTCCCCCCATACACACACATAAAGAACGTTAACAGGTAAATAAAGACGGGAGAGTCATGTAAAAGTTTTACAGGCTTTATAAAAATTTTATTTCTAACATCCGCTATGAAAATAATGTCTTTGGGATTGCAAAGTAATTTCATTGGCCCTAAAAATTAATGAGGATAAAATGATGGTAATCCCTAAAATATCTATAATAATTAAAGAAAATAAGAATGCAAATGGTGATAACAATGATGATAATAATTATGATAAAAAATAATTATTATTATTGTTACTATAGCCCATTAGTCTTACTAATGTTATCATTATTCTGTCAGTGGTAATTTTGTTAATATTAGAAAATAGTATTAAACTAATAATAACAATTTTTATAATAATAATGAAAAAATATTAATAACAAAAATAATAATATAATTAAGATTAAGATACTACTACTACTAATAATAATAATAATTATTATTATTATTATTATAATGATATTTATGATAATAATAAAAATTATTATTTTTATTTTTTTTTTATTTATTTATTTTTTATAATAATAATAATAATGATAATGATAATAATATGAAAATAACAATAATTGTGATGAGCATAAAAACAAGCTAATAAAAATAATAATGATAATGATGCTAATATTACAATAACTACAGTAGTGATAATGAAAATATATAAATAATCACAAAAATGTATTGATATTGATGATATTGACAATACTGATGATAAAAATGATAACGATATAATAAATAATTAAAATGATAATGGTAAAAATTATAATTGTAATGATAAAAAAATAATGTTATATTGATAATGATGATTTTTGATATTGATGATAATTATGTTTTAAAAATCATAATAATAATAACACTATAGTAATAATGACAATAATAAAAATAATGACAATAAAAATGATTGCAGTAATGATAAAAATGATATTAACAATAATGATAGTAAAGATGATAAAAACAATAAGAGTTATAGCAGTACTACTACTACTACTGCTTTAATGATAATAATAAAAATACTACTAATGATACTGCTATTTATAATAAATAATAATAAAAATTATTGTTTTTATTAATCATTATTATTATGATAGTAATAATAATAATAGTAATAGTTATGGTGATAATAATGATAATATAACGTAACGATAACAATAATGACGATGATAGTAATCATAAAAATGATGATGATGATGATAATGATAGTGATTATTATATTGTTGTAATAGTAATTATGATAATGATAGGGATGTTGATGTTGGATAATAGTGATAGTAATAGTAGGGAAAAAAAGACGAAGAAGAAAATAATGATAGTATTTACTAATAAATAATGTCATGACAAATAGAACTATTATGATTAAAAAAAAATTTTTGATTATAGAATAACAGTGGCACCCTATGACTGATACATATTCATTTGCGTTAAATATACCCTTTAGTTTCAGATGCGTGATATCACACAAAAATTTGATAACGTAAACTGGGAAGTCAGTTATGTACTTAAAATGGAAAATTGACCATCGAACGGTTTTGCGTTTGACATCCCTGATACAGACCACAAAACGTTTTTTATCCAGAAGCTATATTACTTCAAGCGCTGCACTAAAGACCGGCCATTGTAAACCACTTCTAAAACTAACGCTGCGTTTCTGTAGGTTTTTCTTTCAACGAAGCCTAAAACTTGTGTCGCAACAGTGGCAAGCATTTACGAACATTATAACACTTGAACACACATCATTCGCACGCACACACACGCACACACACCACACACACACACACACACACACACCCACACCCCACAACACACACAACACACACACACACACACATACACACAAACACACACCACACACAAAACTGAAACCCATCTTCTTTTTTAAAAATCTAGTTCGGGATGCCTTGATTACCCTCCCATCCCCACCCTTATCCCACCCTTCCTACCTGGAGGTAATCACCCTTTCGTTGAGAGTGTAAGTAATTAGTTCTCCCCCCAAAAGATAATGGTCCATAACCATGTGACAGACAAGGTTTCTTTCTGAGGAAGGAATTAGCAATGAGAAGTGACCCTTAAGCGCACATCAGGACCTAGCAGGCGGGCTGGGCCATCCATAATCATGAGATTAGTGGAGCTTACATCTTTCGCACATGAAGATATACTAAAGCGCGTAATACCCCACGGACACTTGACAGCGGTCCTAAAACAACCCGAATACTATTTAAAAAAACCACACTAACGGCAGCTCTTCCAACAGCACAACACTCGGGCCTATTCCCAAAAAACATAGCTTGTTTCCTTTCCTAGTTTTTCTTTTATTTTTTTTAAAAATTTATTGTATTTTACGAATTTTTTTGACTATTGTAAAAAAGCTTTGATTTTCATACCATAATAATCAATTTCCTGCATTTGTATACATAAAATCTGCTCATTGTTTCTTTCCCTTGACACACACACATACACGCACACACACACACACACACACACACACACACACACACACACACACACACACACACACACACACACCACACCACACACACACAACACGCACACACACACGCACAGATATATATATATATATAAAATTTATATTATAAAATATTATATATATATATATATATATATAGAAGAGAGAGAGAGAGAGGGGAGAGAGAGGAGGAGAGAGAAGAGAGAGAGAGAGAGAGAGAATAGATAGATAGATAGATAGATAGATAGATAGATAGATAAATAGATAGATAGATAGATAGATAGACAGACAGATAGATAGATAGATAGATAGATGAGGGATAGATAGATAAATTTTGTGTGGGTGTGTGTGTAGATAAAGATATAATATATGTATATATATATATAATATTATATATATATATTATATATATATATATATTATTAATTTATATATATTATTATATAATATAATTTTATACTATATCTATATTTTAATATATATATATATATATATATATATATATATAAAATATCGTGTGTGTGTGTGGGGTGTGTATGTGTGTGTGTATGTGGTGTGTATGTGTGCGTGTGTATGTGTGTGTGTGTGTTGTGTGTGTGTGTGTGTGTGTGTGTTGTGTGTGTGTGGTGTGTGGTGTGTGTGGTGTGTGTGTGTGTGTTTTATATATATCTATATATATCTATATATTTATATATATGTGTGTGGTGTGTGTGTGTGTGTGTGTGTTTTGTGTGGGGTGTGAGTGTGTATGTGTATGTGTGTGGGGTTGTGGTGTGTGGTGTCTTCACAGAAACACACCACAGACCTACACACCACACACACTTTCCTTTCCTTCTTCATATCTCTGCACGAAACTGACCAGTTCCCAACACTCTTGAGTACTGTATTTACCGCTGAATTTTTATAAATTGCAAGCTTTGCCCCTTGTTTGAGGAAAAAATAATCACCGATCTTAGAACCACACTCGCCAGGACCCCTACAATTCATGAGCGAACCCTAAACTGCAACTGACTCTCCCATGCCCGATCCCGGGACGCATTCATACTCGTCCCTTCGGTCTGCTGTGAGCCCTCGCCTCGGGGCTGGGGGGGGGGGGCGCTTCCGGTCGGCTTTCGGTATGAATCACCCGCAACATCTCAAACGACACTTGTAATTTTTTTGTATTGCGTCTTGGCACTTTTTTCCCTCCTGCACGAGATGATTTGTTGCAGCAATCTCTCCCCACGACGCTCCTCTCCAACCGCTGCTTTTGGCAAGGGCTTCAACACGCACACGGGGACTCACGCTGTTTTCTAGTTATTTATACTTACGCTAATACAAGAACACATATGAGTGTGTGGTTTGTGTGTTGTGGTGGGGTTTGT
>NW_023659708.1:0-10000 GCF_015228065.2 Penaeus monodon
AAAAATTTTTATATAATATAAATTACATATTTTAATAAAAAATTTAAATTTAAATATTTTAATTTTTCATAAAAAATAAAAACTATTATATATTAATAAATTTTTATAATATAAAAAATAATATAATAAATATATAAAAAAAAATTTATATATACATAATATAAAAATAATAAAAATTATATAAAAATTTTAATTAATTATTAAATTATTTTTAAATATAATTTATATAAAATAAAATTCTAAAATATTATATATAAAATATAATAATATATAATATATCTAATATATATATAAAAAAATATTAAAATTATTTAAAATTTTTTATTATATAAAAATTAATATATATTAATAATTATATTTATATATAATAATAATTTAAAAACTTAAAAATTAATATAATTATATATATTAATTTAATTTATTTTTTTTTTTAATTACATACAATAATATATTATTATATATTATTATAATTTTAAAATTATCTTATAAATTAAAATTATATTTTTTGTTTTAATATATTTTTAATTTTATTATATTTATTTTTATATATATATATATAAAATTTTAAAAATTTTATTTTTGTATTTTTTACTTTTTTATTTTATAATATATATATTTTTTAATATTATATATATATTATATTATTATATAATCTATATATATATTCGTCTTATAATATTATAGTATATATTATTCCTTAAAAATTTTTTATATATTTTAATTATTTATTATTATATATTTTTTATATAGTTATTATAATTTTTATT
This sequence comes from Penaeus monodon, assembly GCF_015228065.2. Classification (NCBI taxonomy): domain Eukaryota; kingdom Metazoa; phylum Arthropoda; class Malacostraca; order Decapoda; family Penaeidae; genus Penaeus; species Penaeus monodon. The sequence continues at coordinate 768 of NW_023659708.1, forward strand.
TTAATTTTTATTTTATATTTTATTTATTTATTTTTATCTTGGTGGTGTGTGGTGTGTGTGTGTGTGTGTTGGTGGGGGTTTTTTCCTTATTTGTTTTTTATATTTCTTATTTTTATTTTTTTATATTTCTCTCGCCCTCTCTTTCCTGTCGGTCTGTCTGTTTTTTTTTTTTTTTTTTTTTTCTTTATTTTTTTTTTTCTTTATATTTTGTTTTTACTCCCTCTCTCTCTCTCTGTCTTCCTCTCTCTCTCTCTCCTCTTCTCTCTGTGTGTGTGTGTGTGTGTGTGTGGTGTGTGGGTGTGTGTGTGGTGTGTGTGTTTGTGTATAATTCATTGCTTGACCTTTTTCCCTCCTATCGGGAAAACCCTTGATAGTATATGTACATAAATTCTTCTCATACCATCCTTTCCTTTGTAAAGAGGGGTTTTCCACTTTCCTGTTCCTGTTCCGCATCGGTGACTCCAGTCCGGGGTGGAGAAATCGACTTACGGCGTCTTTCGTTTTTTGAAATTGGGATACCCTGTTGTTCTCACTCACGTTATCCAGGCACGGCGTACCCTTTTACCACGCCCTTTTTTAGAGCTCCTCACCTGCCCTCCTCACCTGGGGATTACCCCTCTCGTTTCCCTCTTACCTCTCACTCGCGATCTTTCGCCAGGGGGAACACTCTCCTCGCACCCGGTCCACACCATGTCCTCCCTCTACTTGAGGCCACCTATGTGTCCTGTGCCTTCTGATAAGCTATACTTGGCGAGATGGGCAAAATCTCACTGGTCTGTATTCCCATAATATGTTCCATGCTAACACATAACATGCGCTTTTGCCGTCAGAGACACAGGCCTCAGTTTAACTGGTCCGCGGGAAATTGTTTTCTTCTTGATCCATGCTCACATATGAGGATTCTCTTATCAAGCCTGCTGCCTTATTTCAACTTCAACAGGGCTTTTCTCCTGCGATAGTCTCTCACGTCTCTAGCCTTTCTTTATTCTGTTCACCTGCTATATGTTCGCCGATGTCCAACCTGATCTAACTATATGATAATATATAATATATATATATATAATATATATATATATATATATTATTATATAGTTATATATATATTATTTATATATATATTATTTATATATATATCTTATATATAGATATATATTAGTTATATATATATATATACTATATATATATATATATTTATATATATAGATATATATATATTATTATATATATACATATATATATGTATCTGTATATATATATAAATATATATATATATATATTTATATATAATATATATATATATATATATATATATACATATATATATATATATATATATATATATATATATATATATATATATGTTAGATCAGGTTGGAGCATCGGGCGAACTATGAGCAGGGTGACCAGAATAAAGACATCTTCATAATAAAATTTAGTTTATTGAAAAGGATCATGAAATTCTTGTTGTACTTTATTATGACTCTCAAGCTTACACAAACATACGCCCTAAGAGGTGATAACACAAATAACAGGCTTAAATTTTCTGTGTAAATGTAAATGCGATAACCAATATTTCATACCTTTGCACATTTCATACTTAATAAACTAAAGGTTAATTACCTAATAGATTGAAATGACGCTGGTTTTATTCTTTTTAGAGAGCATTAAAAGTGTTTTCAAGGTATCTACACCAGGTCAAAGACAGGTTTCCCCCTCATATTTACGCCTGAACACCTAAACAACCACCTCTTCTTGCTCAGAGGTAATGATGAAATAATCGAAAAGATTATAATCAGTATCTTTAATTTTTTTTTACAAATGCATAATAACAAAAATGCAAACCTAATAAGAATAATTCAAAGAAATTACGTAATTTCGCAGAACGACTGATAAGCCTGCGACCTCCTCTCATGTTTTAACGTGTTATACTAGCCGTTCTTACATCCCAAAGACATCATAATAAAAATATAGTTTTATTGAAAAGGATCATGAAATTCTTGTTGTACTTTATTATGACTCAAGTTTACACAAACATACGCTCTAAGAGGCGATAACACAAATAACAGGCTTAAATTTTCTGTGTAAATGTAAATGCGATAACCAATATTTCATACCTTTGCACGTTTCATTCTTATAAAACTAAAAGGTTAATTAATAGATTGAATGACGCTGGTTTTATTCTATTTAGAGAGCATTAATAGGGTTTTCAAGGTATTTACACCAGGTCAAAGACGGGTTTCCCCCTTGTATTTATGCCTGAACACCTAATTATCTACCAACTAGCGTCACTACTTGCCCATATGTATAACTATTGTTTGAACTTGTAACTGACTTGACAAATGACCGTGTTACAGACGAGTGATCACCCCTCATAACCAATAACAAATAACCGCACAAGTGAAGGAACCCAACCGCAGGACGGATAGAAGTCAGGCCAGGTAATGACCAAATTCAAGGTGTTGACCCGAGAACAGGTGATCCTTCCTTCCCTTCCTACCGCCCCTGTCCCACATTCCTCCATACCCCATTACAAACCAATAATAGCTGGTTTTATTCCATTTAGAGAGCATTAATAGTGTTTTAAGGTATCTGCGCCAGGGCAAAGGTGGGTTTCCCCTTCATATTTACGCCTGAACACCTGATTATCTACCAACTAGCGTCACCACCTGTCCCACGTGTTGACTCAGTTATATTTTGCTAATTAACCTCAAGGGACAATGCAGTATTTTTCCTAAAATGTTCCTGCCTCATTTCGCGATGTTTTACAATCTAAATGCAACTTAGAAAATATATTTAGTTTTCCCTTAAGGCCCATATGTATAACTATATACAGACGAGCGTATCCTTCCATAAGAGGTCGCATAACAATACATCCTCCGTTTTATGATGATATCAGAAAAAGACGAATCAACACAGAAGGTGGACTAGCTTTTCAGCAATTTACTCCCCCTCCTCGAAATTGTCTATAGTACCTGGCTCGGAAGGAGCATTCAGATTCTGATAGAAGCTTATAAATACTAACGACCGCATCTGAGTCATTACATGCTTATATCTTATCAAATTATTCTCTAATGACAAATAATGCTTACCTATAGTATTGTTACGCCGACCGCCTCGTCTCTCTGCCACCAACACAAGGCAGGCTAGGCAGACGGCATGCTATCCACAGGGTCGTGAACACTGAACAGCTCCAAGAGGCACCGAGCACCACAGCGTCCCAGAACACCACAGGGGAAACACCACGAGGCGAGGTAGGGCACAAATTAAACACAGAATGACAGTCTTTCCTTTATTTACACAAGTTATTTACCCGTACACTTTTCTATAGGCACAATACAGGGGGAACCAGCATGTCACACTGCACGATACAGCTTATAACAGGGCAACACAAAGTTTATCAGGTCACCAGGGCACACACGAGGTCTTCACAGGAGCAGCACCCAACCGCGTCTCTTGGCTTGTTCCTCCGCTCCTCTGCTCACAGCCAGTTGCGTCATGTTTGCCCAGGTCCCTTCATGTTAACACATGCCCAGGTCATCCTTTTCATGTTAACACATGTTTTGCACAGAGACAAAGACCCACTGGCGTAGCAGTATCAATATATTTATATACTATTTTTGTATAAAATTAACATATTACCTTGCTATATAAGGTGAAAATAAATAAAATGCCTAAAACTGTTAACATATTTTGTCTCAGAAATATGTTCATTGATTAATTAAGATTATCTGCCGCGGCTACGCCAAAGGCCATTATCGGCGATTGCCATGTGGGGCTAAAATGTTAAATTACTGAAATATCTAAAGATCTATCAGGTCGCAAGCTTATCAATCGTTAGGGTCCTCTCCCTTCGAGGGTTATTTGTTATTGATTATGACAGTTTCATTCATTAGGAGAGGTGGTCACTCGTCTGTAACATGGTCAATTATCGATCTAGGTACAAGTTCAAACACGGTGAATATTGCGGGGGAGGGGTGGGGAGGGGAGGGGGGGTGATGATGGAGGTGGGGTCATCAGTGACACCTGGCATCGGGCTATCATATTGATCGTGTCACGCTCATTAGCTATAGGTGTGATCACTCACCTGTAACACTTCAGTGAAGGCTGTATTATCTCCTTAAGCAGGACTTGTGACTGTTTGCTTCTTCTTTTTCTTACTGTTATTGCTTTGTAATGAGGTATGGAGGAATGTGGGGCAGGGGCGGTAGGAAGGGAAGGAAGGGTCACCTGTTCTCAGGTCAACACCTTGAATTTGGTCATTACCTGGACTGGCTTCTATCCGTCCTGCAGTTGGGTTCTTTCCCTTGCGCGGTTATTTGTTATTGGTTATGAGGGGTGATCACTCGTCTGTAACACGGTCATTTGTCGAGTCAGTTACAAGGTCAAACAAGTTATACATATGGGTCTTAAGGGAAAACTAAATATATTTCCTAAGTTGCATTGTAGATTGAAAAACATGAGAAATGCGGCAGGAACATTTTAGGAAATATACCGCATTGTCCCTTGAGGTTAATTAGCAAAACATAACTGAGTCAACACAGGTGGTGACGCTAGTTGGTAGATAATTAAGTGTTCAGGCGTAAATATGAGGGGAAACCCGTCTTTGACCTGGTGTAGATACCTTGAAAACACTATTCAGGCTCTCTAAATATTATCAGACCAGCGTCTTTTCAGTCTATTAGGTAATTAACCTGTCAGTTTTATAAGTATGAAACGTGCAAAGTATGAAATATTGGTTATCGCATTTCCATTTACACATAAACTTTAAGCCTGTTATTTGTGTTATCGCCTCTTAGGACGTGTGTTTGTGTAAGCTTGAGAGTCATAATAAAGGCATATTGAGTGCACAAAGGCATATGTAGTGAACGACTTGGTCCCATCTAGTCGTCTCACTCCAGGAGGTATCCCTTTTGAAACATCTCTCACCTCCAACTCTCCCACAGGCTAAAACATTACCACGCAACTGGAAAAGGGCGAACTTGGGGTGGCAACACTCTCTTGGTGGAGTCGCCGCGTGGCGACGTTTTGCCCTGCAACGTAGCTAAGAAAAACGGAAGCTGCGGTTTTACGTTGCCTGAACCTGCACTATACCTCCCTCCAGTATGGCAACCGAAATCGCGATCGCCATCCCTCCAGTGAAGCTCGAGGCGCAAGGATTTATCTCGCCAGTGAGGAGGATGCGCGAAACGGTGTTGCCACGGACCACTGTTTTTATTTAAATTTTATTTGTATTTCTTTTTAATAAATATATAAAATGTTTGTATTTGGATGGCACCAGTCTCTCTCAACCACAAGACTATGATATAGAGAATTTTATTTATTTTTACATTTTTAAAGAACATTTAGTATCTTATGGATTTTAGTTTTAATACGCAGAAGAGTTTATCATTTTAATTCAAAGATTTTATAATAACTTTACTTTTATATCTACTTTTATTTATTGAGTTATTGAAGTTTTAAGCACCACTTTCCCAATGGTTCTTCTAAGATCAGATGATTTATTTATTATTTTACGTTAATGTTGATTTTAATTATTTTATCATACAAAGGATCTTATTTTCATATTTTAGCTTAATTTTAAAGTTCATTTTACTGATCAAAGAACACAAGAAAGAACCAGTGCCCCAGGTTTTCGCGCCTGAAAGGCAATGTGGGAAGCGAGAAAGCAGGCCAAAGGATTCAGGATTGGTCGTGAGACTGGTTAGACTGCTCAGGATCCCCGGAATGGACCCCCTAAAAGACAGCTAAGTGGTTGTGGAGTTTGATTTATATATAGGTTGTGAGAGACAATTTGACCGAATATTTATTCGGAGAGTGACCACAGTGATCTGGTGATTTCTTTATTTATTATTTTAGTGTTTTTGTATGTGCTTTTGTTTTATTGCGCTTACTGCTTTATTGGTTTTACTGTTTTTTTGTGTGTTTTAGTGCATTGAAAGTTTTACCGTTTTTAAGTGTTTTTGTCATACTATTTTAATAAATGTTTTATTATTCGTCGCCGTTTCCCTCGCATACCTATGTAAAGGAAAAAGGATTGAATAGTTCAGTGGCTGAAACAGCTCTTGGTAATCGCTACTCCCTTGCGTATACGCACACGCCTCTCATCGGCTCATTCACGCTTACCGACCTTATACTCCCGCAACCAACACGTACACTACACACACACACACATACACTCGCATACACAATCTATCGCTCCTTTCCCCATCTCTTCTACACTATTCCCCTTCCTACAAACAACATAAACGTTCCCATACGTAAATTAAATGGGTGGTGGCAGTGACGCTACTTTTTCACATTCTTGCGGGATATAACTGTATTCAATTCAGACACATATGGGGGAGGGGGAGGGGGAGTGATGATGGAGGTGGGGTCGTCAGCGACAACTGACATCGGCTATCATATTGATCGTGTCACGCTCATTAGCTATAGGTGTGATCACTCACCTGTAACACTTCAGTGCAGAGCTGTATTATCTCCTTAAGCAGGACTTGTGACTGTGATTTGTTTGTTTGCTTCTTATTCTTACTATTATTGGTTTATAATGGGGTATGGAGGAATGTGGGACAGGGGCGGTAGGAAGGGAAGGAAGGATCACCTGTTCTCGGGTCAACACCTTGAATTTGGTCATTACCTGGCCTGACTTCTATCCGTCCTGCGGTTGGGTTCTTTCCCTTGTGCGGTTATTTGTTATTGGTTATGAGGGGTGATCACTCGTCTGTAACACGGTCATTTGTCAAGTCAGTTACAAGTTCAAACAATAGTTATACATATGGGCAAGTAGTGACGCTAGTTGGTAGATAATTAGGTGTTCAGGCGTAAATACGAGGGGAAACCCGTCTTTGACCTGCTGTAGATACCTTGAAAACCCTATTAATGCTCTCTAAATAGAATAAAACCAGCTTCATTTCAATCTATTAGGTAATTAACCTTTTAGTTTTATAAGTATGAAACGTGCAAAGGTATGAAATATTGGTTATCGCATTTACATTTACACAGAAAATTTCAGCCTGTTATTTGTGTTATCACCTCTTAGGGCGTATGTTTGTGTAAGCTTGAGAGTCATAACAAAGTACAAGAATTTCATGATCCTTTTCAATAAACTATATTTTTATTATGATGTCTTTGGGATGTAAGAACGGCTAATATAACACGTTAAAATATGAGAGGAGGTCGCAGGCTTATCAGTCGTTCTGCGAAATTAAGTAATTTCTTTTGAATTATTCTTATTAGGTTTGCACTTTTGTTATATTATGCATTTGTAAAAAAAATAAAGATACTGATTATAATCTTTTCGATTATTTCATCATTACCTCTGAGCAAGAAGGTGGTTGTTTAGGTGTTCAGGCGTAAATATGAGGGGGAAACCCATCTTTGACCTGGTGTAGATACCTTGAAAACCCTATTAATGCTCTCTAAATAGAATAAAACCAGCGTCATTTCAATCTATTAGGTAATTAACCTTTTAGTTTTATAAGTATGAAATGTGCAAGGTATGAAATATTGGTTATCGCATTTACATTTACACAGAAAATTTAAGCCTGTTATTTGTTATCGCCTCTTAGGGCGTATGTTTGTGTAAGCTTGAGAGTCATAATAAAGTACAAGAATTTCATGATCCTTTCAATAAACTATATTTTTATTATGAAGATATCTCTGGGATGTAAGAACGGCTAGTATAAACATGTTAAAAGATGAGGCCACTACCGCTCCCACCCGCCAACCTTCCGTCCGGCCAACAATATCATGAGTTGCCAGCAAGGTAATTATTGCCGCCAAGGGTAGTTAAAGCCCTGTTTAGTCGTTTGGTGAGTGAACAGTGAGTGACAATACGCCAGGAAGAAAGAAGATATTAAATGGAGAAACCCACCTACACTACAATAATAAATCGTCGCCAAAAATATGGTTGAAGAGGAAAATCAATCGCAGACGATAGATGTATCATTTTGGTATTCACCTTAGCAATATTTGTGTGTGTGTGTGTGTGATGGAAATAGAAAAATAAAAGCATATATTGTACAATGAGTTTTATAATCCTTTTAAGTTAATTGTATTCTTATCCCGGTCACGACGAGGACGGAACGGTAATTATTGGTCATTAGCAGACCTGTTGTTTTGACCGACCTGATGGGGCGTGGGCGTTAGGGTTATTGATTATGACAGTTTCATTCATTAGGAGGGGTGGCCACTCGTCTGTAACAGGGTCGATTCTCGATCCGGGTACAAGTTCAAACACGATGAATATTGCGGAGCGGGTGTGGAGGGAGGAGGGGTGATGAGGGAGGTGGGTCATCAGTGACACCTGGCATTGGGTTGGATTATGATTGCATCATTCATTAGGAGGGGTGATCACTCGCACTTCAATGCAGGCTGTATTATCTCCTTAAGTAGGACTTGTGATTTGTTTGTTTGCTTCTTTTTTTTACTATTATTACTTTGGGTATGGAGGAATGTGGGGCAGGGGCGGTAGGAAGGGAAGGAGGGTTGGTTTGGAGAGGAGGAGGGGAAGTGAGAGGAAATATTTAGGTGTGTGTATTAGACATCATTAGAGGGACATTTATAGATTATGATTAATTAGGAGGGATGATCATTCGTCTGTAACAAGGTGAATTCTCGATCCAGGTACAGTTTAAACATAATGAATATTACGGGGTGCGGGTGGGAGGGTATGGAAGAGGGTGGTGTGGTGGGTCAACTGTGACACCTGGCATTGGGTTGGATTATGATTGCCTTATTCATTAGAAAGGGGGGATCACTCGTGTGTGTTAGACATCATTAACTAATGATTCTGGTTATGGTCATTGATTACGTTAATCACTTTCCGTGTCATTAACCTGTTGTGATGCGTAAGTTGAGGCGTTCTGTCCAATCGCCTGTATTGGAGAGGAGGGGAGGGACATCCTGTTAGATATCATTAGAGCCGGTTAATGATTTCCAATTCTGATCATTGATTATGATAAACACTTTAATTATGCCTACTTTCTGCTATGGTGCGCCATGACGACCGTAAGGTAGTCTGGTGTGCATGCTAAACATCATTACTATGATTAATGATTCCAGTTATGGTCATTGATTACGTTAATCACTTGCGGTTACGGTCATTGGTTACGTAAATCGATTGCGGTTTCCAGTTCTCATTAACCTACTTCCTGTTTACACCCTCACGTACGTACGTGAGAGGAGGACCAGTGTCAATTGACCATCTACTTATATATATTATATATATATATATA
>NW_023659708.1:17500-65000 GCF_015228065.2 Penaeus monodon
GGGTTTTTGGCCCTGGAAAAGTTTCCAGAAAAAACCGATTCTAAAACTAAAATTTGATCATAGGAAAAAAAGAAACATCAAAAGCCTATCCCCGTGTTTCATCGATTACTCCCAGGGCTTTTGATACTGTTTTAAACCGATATTCCCCCTGGAATAATTTAACGATATGAATTTTTCCAAAAAACATATCCCCTAATAAAAGCCTGTATGACCAACCCCAAAGCAACCCGTAAGAACCCCCCCTTTTGGGGTTTAAAAGAAGTCAAACAAAGGGGTTTTCGACAGGTTTTCGTTCTGTCTTTCCCCACCTCTTTAAAAATAAAATTTCTAAGCAATTATGAGAAATTTCTCTGAGAATTTTGAAGAAAATGAGATTTTGGAGGGTAAAAAAATAAATCTAAGGGACGCCCATATATAGTTTTGTTTTTCCCGCAGTATCAACTGAACCACAACAAATTAGATAAAATTAGAGAACCGCCCAAAAAACTGGGTTGTTTTCTTTTAAGGCCAAGAAAAATAAGATCATGAAGATTTAAAAATAAACCGGGAAAGAAGCCCAAAGTGACTTTACAATCAAAGGAATGATTTTTTGGGAAAAAGTGAAAAAGTTCACTTTCTTGGAGCCTTTAAATAATACCTTGATGATTCAACCCGGAGATAAAAAAAATTACCTTGGGCCAAAAAAGCCATAGTTTTTCTCCAATAAAACTGGAAAAACCGAAGATTTTCCCTTTGGCAAAGCCCGAGGGTTTTTGAAAATCCCTTGTTTTTTCCCAAAAAGCATCATAAAGGTTAGTGTTGGGGGGCTGGGGAAATAATTGACAAAAAAAGGGCATAGGTTTTTTTAAATTGGTGTTCAACGAGTTTCTGCGTAAGCTCGACAGAGAAGAAGACAATGATGGTGTTTGAAAAAAAAAAATTGTAAAGACGGGTGTTTTTTACTCTTGAACAGGAGGAATTAAAATTTTTTTGGTCCCTGTTATGAAAAGTAAAGTATTGGGGAAAGGGCTTGCTGACCCGGAATGGGAAAAGGGGGAAAAAAAAGAGGAAAGGGAAACCCCAAACAAGACTGAGCGACAACTCAAAAATATTTGCGGTTTTTCGATTTGGGACAAAATGGAAAAAAGGGCGCAAGATCGAGTTTGATGGCGAAGGATGGTGGGGGGGTCCCGGGTGCTCAAACATGAGGCTACCGGTTTATTGGGGGGTTTATGTGATTTTTTAAAAATATATATATATATATATATAAAATATATATATAATATTTTTTTTTTTTTTTTTTTTTTTTTTTTTTTTTTTTTTTTTTTTTTTTTTTTTTTGGTTCATGTTTGAGCCGCCCTTTTCCCCAGCATGTACTTTATTGCAGTTTTTTATGCTGTGATGCTCTTTGGGGTGAGTACGTGGTGGGGTCCCCAGGTTCCCCTTTTCCCCAGAGATTGGGTGTTTTAAACCCTTTAGGTAATCTTCTTCCCACTTATGGGCTTGAGAGCAGCAATGACTTGGGCTGGCTTGCCCACCCCGTGGGGTAAATAGCAAAACGCAAATGAAATTTTCCCTTTCCCCGGCTTCATGGATCAGGTTCCTTTAAACCCAAAATATTTAAAACACGCCGGGGTTCATATTAAACACGCGGGCGTGGGGTGTGTGCTGGATGCAAATTCCCGAAATCGCTGCGGCGACTGGTTTTGGGGCCTTTCACTGAAAACTTTTTATATATATAAATATATATCTTTTAAAATATTAGATATTATATAAATATTTTTATTTTTTAGTAGATATATAATATATATATATTATATTTTTATTTTATATATATATAATAATATATAAATATTATAGGGATTATATATAATTTTTTATAAAAAAAAAAATATATATATATATAATATAAAATTATTTTTGATTTTTATGGGATTCCTTAACCTTTATTTTAAATTGGAATTAAAAAATTTTATTATACTTATTCCCCCCACACCCCCCACCCCCAAATATTAACGGGTTTAGAAAAACCCAATTAAAAATTGGTTTTAGGGGGTTTAAAATGGGTTTTTTCCCCCCTTGACTTTTTATTTTTGGAATTTTAAAAACCACGGGTATGAACCGAATGTTTAATTTAACCCTTTTTCCCCCGGAACCGGTACCCACCTTGGGGGGCCGGGTGATTATCCCCTTTTAGGGTTGCAACCCCCACCCCCCCGGGCAAAGGGTTTAAAATAATAAAATTTTTTCCTCCGCCCCCGGGGTACCTGGGCCCTTTTTGGGAATTTTTCCCCCTGGCGCCCCCTGTCCCTTTGGGGAAACCGGTTTGAAATTTCACATTTTCCCCCAAAGTTTCCACATTTCCCTTTCCCGGGTTGTTTACCCTCCTGGAAATTGGTTTTCCAACTTAATTTTTTTCGGCCCCCTCCTCCGCCCCGCCCCGGTCCCTTCCCGGTCCAACTTTGGGCTGGGCCGGTCTCGGGAATCGGGGGTTGGCCGGTCCTTTTGGGCGGGTGTTCCCCGCGCTCCATCCTTTACCGGAAACTGCCGTCCCCAGGCCCCCATTCCCCGACGGGGCCCCGCAAAAGGTCTTTTCCCGGGCTTCGGGGGGTTCGGCCGCCCTCCCTTTTCCTGGGCCCCGGGTTAAAAAATTTTCTGCCAAAATCCTTCCGTCCAGGTCCCTTTTGCGTCCCCCCGCCTCCTAATCCGCCATTTCGGGCCCTCGGGGGGGGGACGGGAAAATTGTTTGGGGCCAAAAACTGGTAGGCCCGGGGTTGAGGAAAAAAAAAAGGGGGCCCCGGAAGATTTTGGGGTGGTATTTTCCCCAAAGGGGTTTTCCTTTACGGGTTTTTAAGGGAACTTTTTTTTCCCTTTTTTTTTTTGGGGTTTTAAATTTTCCTGAAAAAATCGGGTGGGATGGCAAATTCTTCCCCATGACCCCCTTTTCTCCCACATCCTAAAGTTTTGGGCCCCTTCGGGTCCGGCTTAAATTATTTGGGGCCAGTCTCCCAAACAGATAAAAAAAGAAAACAAGGCAAAAGAAAAATTTGGGGTGAGTTACCCTTTTGCCTTTTTTAACCAATTTTTTTAAAAGGGTTTTTCTTTTTTCCTTTTTTTTTTCATTTGTGGGGTTTTTTTTTTTTGAGTAAAGAAGAAAATTTAGGGGGGGGAAAAGTGTCCCAAAAGGGCCCAAACCAGAATAAACCCTTTTCCCAAAAAAATGAAAAATTAAGGGAAGCTGGCATTTAAATTATTTCAACCTCCACAGAAAAAAATATAAAGAAATTTTACCCGAAAGACCATAAAATTTGGGGCTTAAAAAAAAAATTATTTTTTTTCGCAAAGGGCCCTAAAACAATGCCAAGGGGCATGTCTTTTTCCCTTTGGGTAGCTTAATTTGGGGGATCCCTTTGGAATTTTTTAAGCTTACGGTTTAATGGTTTTCGCTAGAAGGGGCCTCCCAAACCCCAGGGAAAAAATTTACAAACAAATTTTACCCCCACATAAAACTTTAAGGGGGAAAAATTGATTTAAACAAAAAGTGATTTACTTAAAAACCTTGTTCCCCAATTAAAATTAAAGGACGAAAGGGGACGCTAAAAGGTGGGAAGAAAAAATTCCCTTTTTTTTGGCAAATCTTTCGGGAAACGAAAAGGGCCCCCAGGTCTTTTAGGGGTTTACGCAACCCCAATAAAACCTTTTAATAAGGGGGGATCCTTTCCTATTCCTAAAAATTTTTTACCTTTTTCCCCTTAGCCGGGTAAATTCCCAAAAAAATTCTGGTTTTCTTGTAAGGGAAACCTCGCAAAACCCGCCCCCCCGGTAAAAGAAAAAACACAAACCGGGGGTAAACCCAAATCAAAAGGGGCTTAGTGGGGTGGAAAAGGGTTGGAATTTAAAAAAAGGAAATGGTTTTTTAAGTTTAAAATTCCCCAAAATTTAAAACGGGTTTTTTGGTAAACCTTAAAATCAAAAAGGGAAGAAATTTTTAATTTACCTTTCTAACGAACGATATTAGGGTTTTTTTGCACCCGGCGGGGAAATCGGAAACCCGGGGGGGAAGATAGGGGGAAAGAATTTTCCCTTTCCAAAAAAACCTTTTTTTAAAAAAAAACCGGGTTCCTTAAGGGGAAAGAAGGAAAAAAAGAAAGGGGGAATTTTAAAATTTTTTTTTTGCTTTCCCAAGTTTTTTTAAGGGGCCGGGGGGGTTTTTCTGCCAAAACCCCGGGGCCCCCCCCACCGTAAAAGGAAAGTGGTTCCCGGGGCCAAAACAGGAAAAAACCCTTTTTTAACCGGACCGCAAAAGAAAGAAAGGGAAAAGCCGCGGGGGGCCAGGGGAGGAAAGGAAAAGGGCGGACTGATTAAAAACCCCCGGCGTTCACGTTTCCGGGGGGAAACAAAATAACCCTAAAAACCCCCGGGGTATTAATTAACTTTCCCTAAACGAATTTTAGTTAAAATTTACCTCCCGCCCCGCACGGGGAAAAATTTGGGGTTTGGAGGGGGAAAAGCCCCGGGGCCCCGGAACCAAATTTTTAAATTTCCCCCTTGGTAAAAAAAAAAACCCCCTTTTTAAAATTTTAAAAAAATTAAAAAAAATAAAACCCCAAATTATAATTTTTTTTGGCCTTTATTTTCCGCGGGGCCAACGGGTTTTCTTTTTTTTTTTTTTTTCTTGGGGGGGGTGTTTTTTTCAACCAAAAATAAGGGCCCCCCTGACCAGAATAGGCTTGGTAAACCCCGTACCGTCCGACGGGCGGGGCCCATAAAATGGGTGGAAAGGCCACGAGGGATTTTTCCCAAAAGGGAAAAAACGCGCCGGGCCCGGGGCTGCCCCGGGGAAAAGGGGGGGGTGACCTTAAGCCGGTTTGAATTAAATAATTTTTTTACTTGGAATTAAACTGTTAAAAGGGTTGTTTGTTTTGGGTTTTTTTGAGGTTGGTTTTTATTTGGGTTTGTGTGGGGGTGGGGGTTTTTGGTAACCAAAATAAAATCCACAACCGAAACCCCCAAAAAAATTAAAAAACCAAACCAAAAAAATATAAAGAAAAAAAAAAAAAAACCCACAACCAACCATACCCCCAAGGGGGCCACCCCCACCCACCAAAAAACAAACCAAACCCAAAAAACCCCCACCAACCCCACCCCCGGGGGAATTTTTATAAAAAAATATAATCTATATTTTTTTTTTATTTTTTTTTTTTTTTTTAAAAAAAAAAAAATACCAAAAATAACATTATTACAAAAAATAAATTTAAAAATAACATAATAAAAATTAAATTAAAAAATAATATATAAATATATACATATAATACATATATACAAAATATAATATATTTCATATTTTACATATATACATATATATCAATATATAATAAAATATAATACATATATTACATATTATACATATATATAAATATATATACATATATATAATATATATACATATATACATATATATACATATATAAATATATATAAAATATAAATATATAAATATATATAAAAATATATAAATATATATAAATATAGAAATTATATAAATATATATAATTATATAAAATATAAATATATATAATATTATATATAATATATATATATATTATAAACTATTTATATATATATATAATATTATTATAAAATATAATTATATATATTATATTATATATATTATATATATATATTTTACAAAACCCCCTATCCCTTGGGACCAAAACCCACCCACCCCCAATTATATTTAAAAATTATGAAATGTGGTTGTGTGTGTTTGTGTGTTGTGTGTTTTTTTTGGGGTTTATGTGTTCTATTAATATTTTTTTATTTTTTTTTTTAATTTTTCTTATTTATTTTTGGTGGTGTGTGTTTTGTGTGTGTTTTTGTGTGTATGTTTTGTGTTTTGTCTTATATTATTTTATATTATATATAAAATATTATATATTTATATTATATTATAATATTTTAAAAACAATTATATCCCCTATATGAAAAAACCGATATATTATATAATATATATATATTTATTTAAAAGATTATATTTTATATAATTATATATTCATAATTATATATTTATAATATTATTTTATATTATCTTATACTAAAAATATATTAATTTCTATATCTTTTTATTTTTATCTTTTTATAAAATATTTTATCTTTTTTTTTTTTTCCTATTTTTTTTTCTTATCAATTTCTATTATTCTTTGTGTGTTTTTGTGTGTTTTTTTTTTTTGCTTCTTTTTTTCTTTTTTTTTTATTTTTCTGTTTTTTCCCCCTTTTTTTTTTTTTTTTTTTTTTTCTTTGTTTTATTTTTCCTTTGTTGGTTTTCTTTTATCTATCTTCTTTTCTTTTGATTTTCCCCCTTTTTTAATTTTTTATTCTTTTTTGTGTTGGGGTGTGTGTGTGTGGGTGTGGTGTGGGGGGCGTGTGGGGGTGTGCGTGTGTGCGTGTGGGGTATGTGTGTGTGCCGCCGTGTGTGTGTGTGTGTTTTTTTGGGGTTTTGTGTTTTGGTGTGTGTTTTTTTTTAATTTCTCTTTTTTCTATTTTTTTTGTGTGTGTTTTTTTCTTATATCTGTTTTGTATATAATGGCCGCGGTGGCCAAATTGGTTAACCGTCCCTCAAGCCTGTCCCGAGGGGGCCATCTGGTTCGAGGGTTTGGGGTCCCGGGCCGGCGCGTTTTTTCCCCCTTGGGCCGGAAACTTAAACCTCGATTGCCTGCCTAGGCACTGGGGGGCCCAAACCGCTCATTTCAGTGGGGGAAAATAAGAGGGGTTGTTTCGATAAAAACCCCGGGGGGGGAAGGGCAATGGAAAACCCCCGCTCTAAATTGCTAAGAAAAAATCATGGAAGCCCATAAATCGTAAGGGCCCGGGGGGTGGCCAAAATTGTAAGCGTCGGCTAAAACTATCCCGGGGGAAATCTGAATTCGAGGGTTCAAAGTAAACCAAACCGCCCTTTGTTCCCTTGGGAAAGGAACTTCACCCTTGTTTCCCTACCTACCCAAATGTGGGGGCCGAGCCCCCCCCAAGTCAAGGGGCGGGGTCCCAACCTGGATAAATAGAGAAAAATGTTTAAACCAAAAAGGGGACCACCGGCACTCTTTTTTGGAAAGGAACGGGGGACCCTCCCCAGGGTACCCCACTCCAAGGCATCACAACAGGGAAAAAAAATCTCCAATTAATATCTGCTGTGACCACGGCGGCTCAGAATAAACCAAAACATTTAAAACGAAGAATGTATAAAATATATATTATTTTATATATATATTTTAATATAGTATATTTTAAAATATATTTTTTTTTGTGTGTTTTGTGTGTATGTGTGTGTGGGGTGTGTGTTTTTGGTTTGTGTGGGGGTGTGTTTTTTGTGTGTGCCCTGGGGTTGTATCAAATTATCTATCTATCTATTTATTTATTAAAATTTTATATAATATTTTAAAATATATATATATAATATTATATATTATACACACAAAAACAAAACACCCACACACCACCACATATGTGTGATTTTTTATATATTTTAAAAAATTATATAAAATTTTTTTTATATATAAAAAATATATTTCCTGGGAAAGCCCAATAAACTGCCCCCGGGGGGGTTCCCTTAACAAGGATAGCACCCTTTTTAGCTCCCTATCCCGGGGTTGGGCGGTAAAACTGTCCGGCAGCAGGGCCCGGGGGTATCGGGGTGAAACACCTTCGGTTTCTACTGATTACTGGTTTCACCAAATAATATGTTTTGGGCTTTTACAATTCCTTTTTTTAAAGCGGAAAGATTAGTTCCTCCCTTGTTATTGGAGACTGGGGTTTTGAGAAGGAGCCGGGGGGAGCCCCACTCAATTTTTATTTTCCCTTAAAAAACCTCTACACCAATGATTAAATACAAAAATGAAAATTCAACCACATCCCCCCGCCCGCGTTTTTTAAAACCCAAGGAGCGCGTTACCAGTGGGAAAACCGGGCTGACAATTTTAAATATTTCTGGGGGATAAAGAAGAAAAACATGCCCAAATTAAGAAACAAATTAAAATGGGAAACGTGGAAGGGAAAGGGAAAATGAAAGAGATGGGAAAATTAAACATACTGTCTTCAAAAAGGGGATAGAACAACATTCAAACTAGGAATCAGTGAGACCAAGGGGGAAAAGAAAGGGAATTTTTTAAAAACTAAAAAAAAAACCGACATTTTTCTTTTTTCGGGAAAAGAAAAAAGGAAATTATAGTCACGGGTTTTGCTATGATTCTAAAAAAAAAAAACTGAAAAAATGCATTTAATTTGGGGTCCCGCCCAATAATGATCGCATTTTAAAAAGGGTTCAAATAAAAGAAAAACCTCAAAAACCCTTAGTATTTCCAATGCAAGGGCCCCCAAACCAAATTGCAAGTGATAAAAGAAATAAAAAATTTTTTATAACACTCACCAAAAACCCTTTAGACACAACCCCAAACCCACAAATGTAAAGTAACCCTGGGAGCCCTTTAAAACCCCAAAAGTGGGCAAAAAATGATCTAAAAAAGAACACCTTTGGAAAATTCGTTTTGGAAATAAATTTAAAAGGTAAAGTTTTTAATTAAATTCTGTAGTAAAAATAATTTTGTACACGGGGTTTTTAAACCAGCCCAAAAGAACACACAACCAAATTGCAAACTTGGGCTAAACCAAAAAAGGGAAAAATTTTGCAAAAAAAATGCCAAGCCCAAGACCGGGTTTGCCGACTGCAACATTTTGACCACCAACTACAAACCAATCGATTTTAAAATAACTAAAAAAGATGGAGCGCCCAAACACCCCCCTCTAAAGCTCGACTACAAAAACTCTTAAATAACAATTAAAAATTTTACAGTGTCAAACAAATTTTAATACTAAATAAATGCAAATGATAAACCCCAAATTTTTTGGGGGGAAGAGGGAAAAAGAACCTTGTTGAGAAACTGCTTAAGAAACAAACCCCAAAAAGAAAAGAAAATTTCCCCCTGGTTCTAAAAAAAACCTCCCTAAAATTTGGGAAAAAAGAAGATGCCAAAAATAAAAGGGTATCAATAATCCATTTAAAAAAAGTAATTTAAACAAAAAAAAAAATAAAAAATCAAAGTTATTGCGAAAGTAAGGAAAAATTTTAATGAAAAATTCCCGAAAATTTAAAACTTTTCTATAAATAAACAAAAGAATTCAAACCCCAAGGGTACAAACACCCCACAAAATTTTAAAACCTAAAAGGGACACTATAAAAACCCTAAAGAGGGGACTTTTTTTATGTGAGGGAAAAAAGAAGAAAAAAGAAGATGGATCAATATTTTTTCCCCAACCCTATAAAAAAAAGAATAAAGATCTAACAACAACATAATTAGACTAAAGGGACAGCGAAGATGAACCACCACCACTGCTGACAATTTAAAAAAAACCATAAAAGAATTAAAGAATAACAAGACCCCCGGGAATAGTGAAAAAAACAACAACAAACCCAAGAATCTTGGCGAAAGTGTTGAATTTTCCTTCTACGGGATGGCCAATAGACGGGGGAAAAATCAGTTTTTTACTCCTAAAACCAAAAAAAAGGGGGAACGCATTTCCAAAGGGCAACAAAAACAAAAATTTGCATTAATAAGTCACAGCACAAAATTTTTTTTAAAATTAAATTTCTGAAAGAAGGGAATTTTAAATTTAAAGAGAAAAATTGCAGACGAAAAACGGGTTTTTCCCCCCTGGAAAAGATACCAAACCAATTTTCCTAAATCTAAAATTGATCATAGAAAAAAACAGAAAACCATCAAAAAGACCTATACCTGTGTTTCATCGATTATCGGGGCTTTTGATACTTTTGGGATCACGATATCCTCTGGAATAAAAATGAACGATATGAATTTTTCCAAAAAACACATCATCCAACTAAAAAGCCATGTATGCCAAACAAGCAAGGGGTAAAAACCCCACTTATGGGTTAACAAAGTCAAACAAAAATTGCGACGGGGTTTTTGCTTCTGTCCCCGAAACCTCTTTAACATTTTTCCTGAAGAAATTATGAGAAGTGCTCGGGAGAATTTTAAAGGGAACTGAAAGATGTTGGAGGTTAAAAAATATAAAATCTAAGGTACGCCGAGGATATGTTTTGGTTCCCACTTTTATCCTAAACAAACAAAATTTACTAGAAAATTTTTAGAGAAGCAAGAAAAAAGGCGGGCTTGTTTCTTATCCCCAAAAAAACAAAGATCAGAAGTTTTAAAGAAAACCCGGCAATGACAATTTGAACATGTTACAATCATGGGAATATTGGGGAAAAATGTGAAGAGTTCACTTATTTTGGGAGCCGTTTTAACTAATACATATGATGTTAAACCGGAGATAAAAAAAAGGGAATTCCCAATTCCCCAAAACCCAAAAGTTGCTCTATAACATCGGGGAAAAAGAGGGAACCCTTCCCTTAATGGAAAAACTGGGTTATTGAACCTTATTTTCCCCCCAAAATTGCTCATGGGGGATCTGAGTTTTGGGGTTGCTGAAGTAGATGAAAAAAAAAAGGTCATGTTTTAAAATGTGGTGTTATAGACGAGATGCGTATTAGCTCGACAGAGAAGAAGCCCAAAAGATGAAGTGTTTTAGAAAAATAAAATTTTAAAGACCGGGGTGTTTTGGGCATCTTTGAAAGGAGGGAAAATTTAAAATTTATTTTTTCATTTTGATGAAAAAATAAAAGATTTAGAAAGACTTGCTGACGAATGGTAAAAAGGGGAAAAAGAGGAAAGGCAAAACCCAAGACAAGACTGACGACAACCCTCAAAGATATTTGCGGGTTTTTTCAAAGGTTTCAAGTGGAAAGAAGGGGGGCAAATCCCAGTTGATTTGGGGAAGGATTGGGGGGAGGGTCCAAGGGGCTCAAACATGAGCATACCGTTTTTTGGGTGATGAAAAAAATAAAATAAAATATATTTTTATATATATATATTTTTTTTTTTTTTTTTTTTTTTTTTTTTTTTTTTTAGGGGTGGTTCATGTTTGGGCCGCCGGGTCACAGCTGATACTTTATTTTCAGTTTTCATGCTGTGCCTTGGAGTGAGTAAAGTGGTAGGGGCCCCAGGGGGCCCTTTTTTACGAGTGCATGTTTACCATTTAGGTAATCCCTTCTCTCACTTATCCGGGCTTGAGAGCAGCCTGACTTTGGGGGGGCTTGCCCCCCCATGTTTTAAATACAATCGCAGTGAAGTTTTCCCTTTCCCCCGGGAAATTTATCGTAAACTAGGTTCGTTAAAAAAAAATTAAAAATTTTTTAAACACCCGCTGCTTTATAATTTTTGACCGGGCGTGCGTGTGTGGGTGGGTGCCTCACGCACTCCCGCTGCGGCGACGGGGGTGTCCCTTGCACTGATATATATATTTTTTAAAATATAGTATATATATAATTTTATATATTTAAAATATATATAAATAAGTATGGGATGTAATGTATGTTATATATATAAAATAATATATATATATTATAAAATATTTTAAAAAATATTATGGGATTTATGTATATATATATATAAATTTTAAAATATAAAAATATATATAAAATATATATATATTTTAATATATACACACCCCACACACACCCCTATTATATATACGGGGATGAAACCCCAAATTTCATTGGGGTTTCAGGGGTTTGATACTGGGATTCGGGTTGACCTTTTTTCTTAGAGTTTACCCACGCAGTATAAGAACACGACATGTTTTTTATTTTCCGGGGGTTTTCGGGCCGCGCGGAAAATTTACGGTCAGCCCCCCTGGAGGGGGGCGAGGGCTGACCTTAGCGCGGTGGTTTGCTTACACGAAAATCCCGGGCAAACGAGGGCAGATTTAAATTTTGGGGGGAAAAAACCTTTCCCCCCTCGCTGAGCGGTGGTTCTTATTTGGGGGCCCTTTGGTCCACATGGGAAAAAAGCCCCGTGGTCCACTGGGGAACCGAAAAAGAAATTTTCCCATCCTGTAACCAAATAGAATTTTTAACCTGTAACCCAAAAAGAATTATCCACATCTTAAAATTGCTCGGCCACCTACTCGCGCCCGCCCTTTGAAGGGGGCCTTCAAAGGGGGACCTAACTTTGGGTGGGGCCCCCGTAAATCGTGCGTTGTCCTGGTGCCTTTTCGGGGGGCTTTCTCGGCCCTGTCGTCGTCATCCCCCCTGATCCTTGGGGTAATCTGTCCGTCCTTTGATGTTCCATGTTTCCCCGAAAGTTTTCGGCCAAAAAGGTCCTCCTTGCTTCGGTTCTTTTGACCTTTCCCCGTGTCCCGGCCCAGGCCCAACTCGGCGCGTCCCTCGTCCCCACGTCCCCCCAAAGATCTCGTCCAGGTCCCCTTTTCCCCTTCCCCACGTCCTCGGTTTTCTTCGTCCCCATCACGGGCGTCGGGGGGGGGGGGGCATCTCGTGGGGGCTGTATCTGCGCTACGAGCTCCTGGAGTTTTACCGGGTCTGCAGGCGTCCGCCAGGGACAAACATTCCCCGGGGGGACTGGTACCCGCGGCAAAAGGCTGGTTCCTGGATCTACGGGGGGTCTGGCAGGCAACGCCCGTCCACTTTCACTGGGAAAGGCTTTAAAAACCCTTTTTTGACGAAAAAACCTGGTCCGTGGGCCTTTGGCGATCTTCGATGACGTCCTTTTCCCCAGATCCAAAGGGCCCCCCTTCGGTGCCCTGTCGGTCCCCCTGCAATATAAAGTCGGGGAGCCAGATCATACCCGTAAGGGCCAAAGTAAGAGAAAAAGAAAAAGGGAACCCGAGAAGATGGGGTTGGGAGGGTTTCCCCTAAAACCCGGTTTTTTCATAACAATTTAAAAGGTTTTTAATGTTGGTTTTTAAAAATTATTTTTATCTTTTTTTTTTTATTTTTTGTTTATTTTTTACAAAGGTAAAGAAAAAAAAGAAGAGGGGAGGGTGTCCGTAGCGGTCCCCCAAAAAGAACCCCATTTTAAAATACCCAAACCCTCTCTGAGAAGAAAAAAATAGGGTAAGGGAACGAATCGGGGGATCCGCGAAGGGTCTATTTGAACCCTAGTCGGCCCCACAGATAAGAAAAAAGATGTAACCTTTTACACAGACAGCGACAGACAAAATTTTTCGGGCTAAAGAGATATATCTTTACGCCGGTACTAAACAATGAAAAGGGGCGTGTCTTTTATCCTGTTGTGTGGTGAGCCCGAATTTTTGTGTGTAAAGCGTTTGAGTGACAGGGTTTTTCGTTAATGAGGGGAAGCGAGAGTGACCTCACACAAAAAAATGAAACACAAACTGAAAATTTGCATTTCCCCCTTTAAAAAAACTGAATAATTACAAAGCTAGCTATTTAAGATTATTTTTAACTACCCCATTGAAACAACATATAATATATCGACAAAAATGGACCCCTGATGAATGGGGACATGGAAAAAAATTCGCCAATTTTTTATCAAGCAAAACTTCTCGGGGGCGAACTGAACTGCCGAGGGACATGTCCCAGCTTTGGGACGTCCGACTTCAAAAAACTCAATAACGGGGGTCCTATAACCCCAAATTTCCCAATGACTGAAGCGACTTGAGCCCGAATAAAAAAACCCTACTCTCTTCTGCGTACTGTAAAGGCGCTCGCAAAATTTCCCCCCAAAGGGTTAAATTCCCCGAATCCACAAACGCTTGGGGGGTACCCAAAACAAAGGGAAGCGATTGAGGAGGGTGAGAAGGTGGATTAATAAGCGAAAAATGATTCTAGCCCTTTAAAACCCCATCCTACATTAATTTAAAGGACTTTAAAAGCGGGGCCCCTGACCAAAAGGTGCCGAAAGAAAAAACTTTGGTTTATTGCACCTACTTTCGAACGACGGAGCCGATCTATTAGGCGTTTTCGCAAACCCCGGGGGGAAAATCGGGGAATCCCCGTCACTATGATATTGGGGGGAAAATCCTACGCTATTCCAAATTCAATTTTGTTACCCTTCTTCGCTCTAGCGGGCCCATAGAAAGTGTCACCAAAAAGCAAAGTACCAAAGTATGTTTTCTTCCAAAGTAGAGGGGAAACCCAAATGGGGCCCTCCCGAACCCCACCCCCCCGCCCCCCACCGGGAAAGAGAAAATGGGTCAGGGCAAACAGGAAAATAACCCTTTTTTAATCCAAAAATGGGCCGCAAAAAAAAAAAAGGGACGGGCAGGTCGGGGGGGGGGAGGGTTAAAGGAAAGAGATTTAAAATTTAATGGTATTCGTGTAAATAAAAAAACCCAAGCGTTACTTGGGTTTCAGATGAAAATATAAAATTCCCCTAAAAAAGAGAGAAAAAAAATTAATTACTTTTTCTAACGAAAAGATATTCATGTTTATTGATCACTACTCTTTGGGCCCGGGAAAAAACGTCTGAGGTTTGGGAAGGGGGTATGAGGGGAAAGAGCCTTTGCTGCATTGCACCTTTTAAAAACCCCAAAAAAAAACAAGGCTTAAAACATTTATGGGAAAGGAAAGGGGGAAAAAAAATAAAAAAGGGCCCAAAATGTACTTTCGTGCTTTTTTGTTTTTTCCCCTTCTTCTAGCGGGCGAGGGGTTTTTTTTTTCCTTTGGGGGGGGTGTGTTCGGGTTTCTTTCCAAAAAGGATGCAACGGCCCACCGCTGCCACCAGATATAACGGCTATTCGTACTCTGAAACAGTGGCTGACAGGGACGCAAAACACACGTAAAGGGGTGAACACATGCTACGACGACGCTACGATTTGTCTAAAGGGTAAAAAAGCGCCGCGCGGAGGCCACGGCCCACTCCCCGGAGAGAGGGCGGACTGACCTTACCGCGCTGGTCACTTGACACGAACTCTCCCGGGGGGAGGCGAGAGCTGACCCTACCGCGTCGGTAGCTTGGAACGAACTCCCGGTCAAACGAGGTCAGATTAAAATGTGACCTCCGCCCTCGCTGAGGGGGTTTGGTTCTTATTTGGGACATTTGGATCCACGTGGAAAACAGCCACGTGGTCCACTGGTAACCGAAATAGAATTATCCACTCCTGTAACCGAAATAGAATTATCCACATCTTATAATATATTATATATATATATATATATATACATATATATATATATATTTTTTTTAACGGTAGGCTCATGTTTGAGCCGCCGTGGTCACATGATCTTTAACTGTAGTTTTCATGTTGTGATGCTCTTGGAGTGAGTACGTGGTAGGGTCCCCAGTTCCTTTCAACGGAAAAGTCCGGGTGTTACCTTTTAGGAAATCATTCTCTGTTTATCCGGGCTTGTGACCAGTACAGACTTGGGCTGGCTTGGCCACCCAGTGGGTAGGTAGGCAATCGAGGTGAAGTTCCTTGCCAAAGGGAAACAACGCCCCGGGCCCGGGTGACCGAACCCTCGATCTCAGTTTGCCGTCGTGACAGTCTTGAGTCCGATATATTTTATATATAATTATATATATATGTGTTGTGTGTTGTTGTGTGTGTGTGTGTATTGTGTGTTTTTGTTGTGTGTGTGTGTGTGTGTGTGTGTGTTTTTACACACATACACACACACACACACACACAAAACAAATACACACACATACACATACAGACACACACACAGAGACATAACACCACCCACCACCCACAACAAAACACACAACACAACACACACACACACCACACAACACATATATATATATATATATATATTATATTATATATATATATGTATATTTTATATTATATATATTATATTTTATATATATATATATATATATAAAATATATATATAAATTTTTTATATTTATTATATAATATTTTATATTTAATATATATATATTTTAAATATATATAAAATATATATATAAAATATTTATATTATATATTAAGTTTTATATACATAAAAATGCAAAAGGGGACAGAACGACTCCACTCACTACGTACATGAGGGTGTAAACGGAATTAGGTTAATGAAAACCCGGGAAAATCGCAATCGATTTACGTAACCAATGACCGTAACCGCAAGTGATTAATGTAATCAATAACCGAAACCCGGGACACCTACGTACATGGGGGTGTAAACAGGAAGTAGGTTAATGAAAACCGGAAACCGCAATCGTTTTTACGTAAACCAATGACCGTAACCGGGAGTGATTAACATAATCAATGACCATAACCGGAATCATTAATCATAGTTAATGAATTTTAGCATGCCCACCAGACTCCCTTGGGTCGTTCATGGTGCATCATAGCAGAAAGTAGGCATAATTAAAGTGATTATCATAATCAATGATCAAACTGAAATCTTTAACCGACTCTAATGATATCTAACGGGGTGTCCCTCCCCTCCTCTCCAATACAGGCGACTGGACAGAACGCTCACCTTACGCATCACACAGGTTAATGACCGCGAAAGTGATTAACGCAATCATGACCGTAACCAGAATCTTATCAAGACCGTAACCAAATCATTATCAACACCTGGAGGACTCCCCTCCCCTTCTCTCTGAACCATATGCCGGGTACCACAGATGATCCCTCCCCCCACCCAATTACCCAACCCCACCACCACCACCCTCTTCCATACCCTCCCACCCCTGCACCGCAATATTCATCATGTTAAACTTGTACCTGTATCGATAATTAACCCAGTTACACACACAGTGATCACCCCTCCTAATGAATGAGGCAATCATAATCCAACCGATGCCAGTGTCACAGATGACCCTCCTCCCCTCCACACCCCCCCCCCGCAATATTCATCGTGTTTAAAACTTGTACCTGGATCGAAAATTTGGGACCCTGTTACAGACGAGTGACCACCCCCCTATGATTCAACTGTTTGAACTTGTACCTGGATCGAGAATTGACCCTGTTACAGACGAGTAACCACCCCTCCTAATGAATGAACTGTCATAATCAATAACCCTAACGCCCTCCCCCGTCCCCCCATCAGGTCGGCCCACACAACGGGTCTGCTAATGACCAATAATTACCGTTCCGTCCCTCGTGTGACGGATAAGAATACAATTAACTGAAAAGGATTATAAAACGTGGTGTACGATATATATTTTTTATTTTTCTATTTCCATCACAACACACACACACACACATACACACACTCACACACACACACACACACAACACCCCCACACACTCACCACAACACACACAAATATTGCTAAGGTGAATATCAAAATATACATCTATCGTCCTGCGATAGACTTTCCTCCTCAACCATATTTTTGGCGATGATTTATTATTTTAGTGTAGGTGGGTTTCTCCATTGAATATCTTCATACAGCCCTGCACGAATCCCGAGTGATCACCCCTCCTAATGAATGATGCAATCATAACCCAAACCCAATGCCAGGTGTCACTGATGACCGCCTCCCTCATCACCCCCCTCCCCTCCACACCCGCCCCCGCAATATTCATCGTGTTTGAACTTGAAACCCGATCGAGAATTGATCCTGTTACAGACGAGGGGACCACCCCCCTAATGAATGAAACTGTCATAATCAATAACCCTAACAAGGTCTTCATATTTTCCCTTTTAGTAAAACAAACAGACAAAAATACAATTATATTGCCCCGAATTTCATAAAAGGGGATGAAAATATGATCATTTTTTCCCTTGTTCAGAGGTAATGACGGTGGTGGTTGGTGCCTCTCGTCTTGAGGTGAAACCCAAACCAAGAAAGGAAATCCATTTTACCCTTACTAAGATTGACAATGTTCGCATTACGTAAATAAGACAAAATATATGCATATGACACTATCCATTTCTCACTCATTGCATATATAAAAAAAATACTTGCAAAGACCATAATCAATATCTTTACAAATGTTTACAAATGCATAATATAACAAAGATGCAACTCTAATAAGAATATCTCAACAGAAATTTCTTAACTTCACGGGAACGATTGATAAACTTGCGAACTCCTCTCTTCTTTTAACATGTTATACTAGTCGTTCTTACATCCCAAAGGCTTCATAATAAAAATACAATTCAGTGAAAAGGATCATGAAACTCTTGTTGTACCCAACATGCCTTTAATATGACTTTCAAGCTTACACAAACACGCGTCCTAACATGTGATAACACAAATAAGATAAAAATAACAGGCTTATATTTTTTGTGTAAATGTAAATGTGAAAACCCACACTAACGCACGTTTAAAAATTGCGGCTTATCAACAGGTTAAACATAATATAACAGGTGCAAACCCTAATAAGAATAAAAATTTCTTAACTTCGCGGGGGGATTGATAAGCTTCTTACATCCCAAAGGCATCTTTCTAATAAAAATACAATTCACTTTAAAAAGGTCATGAAACTCTTTTTTGTTTCTCAATGTCTTTATTATGACTTTCACAAAACACACATCCTAACAGACGATAATACAAATAAATAAAAATAACGGCTCAAATACGTTTGAAAATTCAGGCATACAACAGTTTTATTACCCAACAGGTTGAAAGTCCCCCGGTTTTTATTCTATTTGAGAGCATTAAAAGGGTTTTCAACGCATCTGCGCGAGACCAAAGAACGGGTTTCCCCCTCCTATTTAATTATCTAACAACTAGACCCCCCACCTTCCCCACGTGCCGAACCAGTTATTTTTGCTAATTAACCACAAGGGCAATGCGGTATATTTCCTAAAATGTTCCCGCCTCAGCTCTCAAATTTTTTCAACACCAAACAGGAAATTTTCCCTTCTATTTTAAAAAAAAAAAAAAGGACCCATAAAAAGGTAAACTCGATTAGGGATCCTCTGTTTATGATGATATAAGAAAAAGATGAAATTAGAACCGAAGGGGGACTTGCTTTTCAGTAATTTACTCCCCTCCACAAAATTGTCTATAGTACTTTCCCCACAATATATACGAAGAAAAGGAACTATGCAACGGTAACCACTAATGTTGGTTACCATAGTTTCATTCATCTAGCAAATATGCTGTTTTATCTCCTACAAGAACGGGACAAATATTGTAAAAATACACAAAAAACCTTGCCGACGGGGGAAAAACCAACTAAACTTTACTTCTCGATTTCCATGCCATGGTCTTTCTCACCAGTCTACAAACCCTGCTATAAGAGACAGGCTAGATAAGTTGCTATCTTAAGTCGACTACGGCGATTGTTGATTATTGTAGTTTCATTTATCTAGCAAATATGTTTTTTTTTTTTTGTCTCCTACAAGAACGGGAAAAATATTATAAAGAACAAATAACCTTGCCAATGGGTATAATTCAACCAAACTTTACTTCTCGATTTCCCCGTCATTGCCTTTCTATAATATGCAGCAAGAGATGGAGCTAGATAAGTTGTTTCTTAAGAGACGATCACCTCACCGCCGGGCTATGGTGATTTACTTTATCGGAAACGTAATTCAGCCACCGCTTTTTAAGTAACACTGCATTATTTTCTCAAATCTCCCTATACAAAGAGAGAAATATTTTTTACGTTGGCACTGAATAAAATTTGACACTCGATCTCTTTAATATTTTCTGAATATCTTAATACAAAGTCATAACAAATAAAAAAAAATATATATATCTTAACATCCTTTGCCTATGATTTTTCACTATGTCCCTAGTTGTTGTAGTAGCGAAAACATTAAGGCCCCTATAAACTATTTTTATCTTCAAAATCAAGACACTTGTATAACAAAGGCTTTCACTTGATTATTTTTCCCTTTTAGCAACTATTCTTTATCAAAACAAGAACTTTTTATAAGATATAAAAAGAGGTAAAAATATAACTCCCCATGTTATAAAACTTTTATATTGTACGTGTATTGGACAATGACAAAATCAATTCGCCTACAGCAGGATTTTTGGACCAAGGATATGTTTACCCCTGCGATAAAAAAAAAAAAAAAAAAAAAATATTAGTGACACCCTCGAAGTGATGGATCTTAGCAGACAGCATGTGATTTTCCAACTGATGCGTTTTTTTTTTTCTTTTCTTAAACTGAGTTATCAACTATATATATTTCTTAATCAAAACGTTCTTTGCAAAATAAAAAAAAAATAAAGGTGCTTTCTTGTTGTGTGTCTACATTAGATATTCTTGTTTTACATGGCAGTAAAGGGTTTTATGGCAGCAAAATACAGTCGAGGGGGTAAGTTTAGAGAAACGGTTGAAAATCACAGTCCTAAGGGGAAAAAGCCGCAACCGAAGCAATATTTCTAAAAGACAAGTAAAAAGCATTCATTTAGGAGAAAAATATTCGCATTACCTCCTAAAAAGGGAGGGAAAGCTTCTTTTCATAACTTAGAGAAAGCAAAAATGCCTTTTTTTTCAAATACAAGGGTGATTGAAGTATATGTATATGAACTGAGCAGTTTTTTTTTTAGACTTGGGAAATATATGGTAAGGGTTAAAATTTATAGCATTGCTATCACTTTAACAAAAATCTTATTTATCTAAAGATTCCTTCCTAAACTCTGACATGCTCCAGGCAATATCCAGATAACGGGCGACCACAGACAGGTATCAGGGAATACCCTGCTTGTCACGAGATAATGACTTCTTCGACAAGTAAAACCATTAATGGACGTGCGAAGTGAGGAAAAGGCGAACAATAGAACGACACCATGGAATTACTTTTGTCGTCTCCTTTCGTGAAGAACTGCATACTTAATGAATATCTACCATGGAAATCGCAACCCCTTCAATCATTTGACCAAGGTAAACCCCCATGTTCTAGATAGCTAGAAAAATTTTAGAAATCTCGCCTCGGGTTTTTGATCTTCGTACACATCGTTCTTCACACCCCCTCATTCCGCTAGCTCACGGTCTTTTTCTCCCTATCAAACATGCCATATCTTGTTGGCGAGGCCTCACCCTTTCCTAAATCTGCTCCTCCCCCCTCTCCCTCGACTAAGCGCGATGCTGTATTTACCCCGAGGATGTAAAAAATGGTGATTATAATCATAAATTGGAAACTATAACATAACTTCACACAACACTAAATATGCATTGACATTGATTGACTTAGAATTGGTGATGCTTATAGCCATATCAAGCTTGGAGGTTCCTTGCGAAGAAAACACAAAATTTGATAAAAGAAAAAGTAATATGTCTTTCATTAGTAGTATAAAATAGATAATTACTCGTATGACTGCAATACACAATCAACATAGTACAAACATTTGCCGCGATAATTTGTCAGAATTTATAATTCCATCATTCATTCAGTTTTGCTTCTCGCTTTCCTCGCAATTTTTTTTTTTCCCATTCGCAGACAGAATACGACGGCAGCAGGGGACGATTTGCTGTCTTCCGGGCATGTCACCTCTGTCGGAAGGAGCATTCAGATTCTGATAGAGGCTTATAAAAACTAACAAACCCCATCCGAGCCATTACATGCTAGTATTTTATCAAATTTTCTTATGTAAAAGTGTAGTTCTTATTCTTAAATGACAAATAATGCTTACACACACATATATATACATATATATATACACATATATATATATATATATATATATACATATACACATATATATACATATACATATATACATATACATATATATACATATACATATATATATATATAATATATATAATTTAAAATAATACCAATATATAATAAATATATACCATAATATTATATTTATTAATAAAAAATATATAAAATATATAGATATTATTCTATAATATACATATAGTTTATATCATATTATTATATTATATTAATAATATAAATATATACTAATAATATATAAATAATATTATTACATAATATACATATACAATATATATATTATAACAAATATTAATACATATACATTATCATGTTGTGTTGTGGGGTGTGTAAAAACTTGGTATATATGTTACTAATATCTTTATTATTATATAGTATATAATTATATATCATATATATAACTATAAATATTACATATCTATATATGGGTTAAATAAATATATTATTTATATATTAATGGTTATATAAGTATGTGTGGGGGTATGTATATATCTATTCAAATTCTTATATATATAACTATTCTAAATAAATTATATTATAATAGTTAGATATAAATAGATTATATGTAAAATCTATAAAACCATTACCGCACAACAAAACACAACCACACCCACAAAAAAACGCCAACACACACCCAACACACAGCACCAACACAACACACCCCCCACACCAACAGAAACACACGCACCATAAATATATAGAATACTTATATATTAATAATATATTATTAGATATGATAATATAATATATATATATATAATAATCTTATACATTAATAATCATAATAGACCAAGTATACTTCGTATAATGAAAATATTATATATATATAATAAATAATATATACATTAAACATAATAATAAATATATATATACAATATATATTAATATTTATATATATATAAATATATATAATAATATATATATATAAATATATCTTTACATATATATCTTATACATTTAATATTTATAATAATAATAAACTATATTCTATAAATATCTATATATATCATACATATAATATATATAATGTGTGGGGGGGTGGGAGGTGTGTGGTGTGTGTGGTCATGTGGGGTAATGTCAGTGTGTATGTGGTAAAATGGTGATGTGTATGTGTTTGTTTTTTTGGTGGTGGTGTGGGGGTTGGGGGTGGGTGCTAATGGTTGTGGTGTGTGTGTGGTGTGTGTGGTGGGGTTATGTTGTTTTTGTATGTGGTGGGTGGGGGTGGGGGTTGGCGTGGTGTTGGGTTAAATGTCCTGGTTGGTGTGGGTCCCCTGTATGTGGTTGTGGGTGGGTGTTGTGGTTGGTGTAATGTGGTTTTGGTGGTAAATGTGTTTTGTGGTTGTGGTTTGGTTTTGGTTGGGGGGTGGGGGTGTTTTGTTTGTGTGTTCTGTGGTTGGGGTGGGGGTGTGGTGGTGGTGGGGGTGTGGTGTGGTGTTTGGTTGTGTGGTGTTATGTTTTATACTATATGTCAACACTCACCCGTAGCAAAGACCGGATGTAAAACACTTCCCCCAAACAAACCTCCGGTCCCCCAAAGCAAACGCAAGCCCCTTTTCCCTTCCCCTTGGGGCAATGACGCCAGAATTATTTGTCCGCCGTGCCACCTTTTCCCCTCCTTTTCTGCACTGGTGATAAAACACCGCCTTCGAAATGAAACCGGCCCCGCAAGAAAAGGATACGTTTCCGTAGGCAGAGGAAGAGACAACAGCCAGAACAGCCCAAGACCCCACACAAGTTTGGTCCCCCCCCCCCCTCCACCCCCGAAGGACCACAAAGGGGATTCCCCCCCTCTTTGGGGGGATTCTCCCCTATCCTGTTTGTCCAAGAAATAACCCCCAGCAAAAGCTAAGCCCTTTTTTCAACTTCAACCCACCTAAGTTCCCCCCCCATCCCTCTTCCCCGTCTCGGCCCTCAAACATCTGGGTGAACGCCAAAGTTGCTACCCCAATCTCTTTTGTCCCCCCCACTCATATTCTGGTACGTGCGGTGGCCCCACTTCGCTTTACATCCTGGCGAAGTGGTGGGATTCCCAACTAACGGTGTTTTTCGCCTTAAACTATATATATTATATATATATATTATATATCTTTTAAATATAATATATTTTATATATAAATTATTTGTAATAAAAACATATTATATAATTCTAATAAATAAAATTATTATATTAAAGTATTTTTACCTAACCCACAAAACCAACCACGCAAAACACATTACACACACCACAACACACCCACCACACAAGACCGCACCCACCACACCACAACCACACAAACACACACACGACCAACCCACAACAAAAAGGGGGGACACAACACACACCAGAGTACGCACCCACCCACACAACCAACCCCCACAACACATAATAAACCATATATATTGTATTATATATATATAATCTATATTATATATATATATATATAAATAATATATATAATATATATAAATATATATATAAATTTATTATTTTAATTATTATATATTATTATATATATACACCATTACATATATATTATATAATATATATATATATATAATTTATATATAGTTATATATATATATTATATTATTTTATATATATATATATAATATATTATAATATAATTTATATAATTAAATAATAAATATATAATTAATATATATATTTATATACACCATTATATAATAATAATCTATATATTATAGCTATTAAATATTATTATATAAACAATAATATAATAATATATTATTTTAATATATCATATATGATTATATACTATATATATATATAGATTAGTATTTATATATATAAACACACACATCTATATAAATATTAATCTATAATATTACTATATATATTCTCTATATATATATATTCTATATATATATTTATATTAATAAAGTAAAATTATATATATATATATATATTATAATAATATTATATATATATAAATATTATAATCTACTATGTGTAAATATATTATTATATATAATATTATAATTATAAATTATATTGATATATATCTATATATAATATAATATTACATTATATTAATAATATTATCTAACACATAATATAAATATATATATATATATAATATATACTATATTAAATTATATATGATAATGCTATTACACATTAATATATAAGTAATAAAAATATATATAATTATAATTACACATATATCTATAAATATATATATCACATCTATATATATATAATTATATATATATATAATATATAATATATATTAATATTTATATAATATAATATATCATAAATATATATATATATTATATTTATAATATACTATTAAAATTAATAATCATAAGATTTTATATATTATCTTATAATTTTATTTATATAATATATATATTAATATATAATTTTATAGAATAATATAATATATTATTATTATTCTAAATTATATTATAATATTTAATATATATATAGTATCAATATATCATATTATATCTACTAATAGTATATAATATATAAATTATATATATTATTATATAATATATAAAATTTATTTAATATATCAATATATATATTACTCTATCTATATATCTATAATAAAAAAAAAATCACTTTAATATATACATAATATACTATAAATCATATAATCATTATTAAATATAATATTTACTATCTATATACTCTTATTAATATATATATGAATATCTATAATAAATATTATAATATAATTTAATAACATATATATAAATAATATAAATACAATATATATATATTTAGTATATCGATGTAATATATATAATATATTATATAATATTACTATATAATCTCTATATATTATATATATATATATTATAATATTGTTTTTGTGTGTCTAATATATATATATATAATATAATATATATATAATTATATATATTATATATTATAAATCTATTATAAATTATTTATTAATATCTAATGGTAATATAATATATATTATAATCTCTATACGGTGGTGGGGGTTCTATATATTATCATGGGTATATATATAAATATATATATTATTAACTAATATATCTAATTATATTTATATATATTTATTCTATATTCCTATATATATCCTTGGTGTACAATATATTAATAATATATATATATTATCTATATTCATATATATTTTATACATATATATTAATATTCTACTGTTTGTATCTTTCTAATTCATATATAATATATTTAATAAATATTAATTAATAATGTGTTTGTACAAATATAATTATATTTAATTAATATATATATATATACTTAATCTATTATATTTTTTTTATTAATTATATTATTATATTATACTATAACTATTAATTATATCTCTATTATATACTGTGCATCATATATAATATATATATTTAATATATATGTTTATATATATATAAATAGGTATATTTTTAAATATATCTATATATATAATATCATTTAATGATTATTTATGTGGGTTATATTAGTTATTTAATCATATCTATCATCTAATTATATTATATATATTATATAATATATAATACATATAAAATATAATCTCTAATATATATATTAATAATATATAATATACTATAAATAAATAATATAAATCATAATATATATTATAATTATATTCTTATATCTACTATTATATATATTGTGGTAAACAATATATATCCTATTTACTCTAATATTCTATATCTCTATATATATAATATATTAATATATATATATATCATCATATATTTTTTCAAAATATATATTTTGTGTTTGTGTTTGTGTCACCCCCCCCCCCCTTTGGTTGTGAATGTGGTTGGTATGTGGGTTGGTGGTTGTGTGTGGGGGTGTTGTTTTTGGGGTTTGTGTGGTTGTGTGTGTTTTGTGGGTTGTGGTTGTGGGTTGTTGTGGTTGGGGGGGTTGTGTGGGGGGGTTGGGTGGTTGGGGGTTGGTGTGTTTGTGTGCCCGTTTTTTGTTGTGGGTGTTGTTGTTGGTTTGGTGTTTGTGGTGTGGCGACGTGGTTTGTTTATAATAATTTATATAATATAATTATATTATATTATAAATATATAATATATATATAAAATATATTCTTAATATATATATACTATAATGTTGGGGTGGTGTGGGGGTGTTGTGGGTGGTGTTGTGGGTGGGTTTGGTGTGTTGGGTGGTTTGGTGTGGTGGGGTTGGGTGGTGGTGTGTGTGTGGTGGGGTGTGTGCCGGTGGTGGTTGGTGGGGTGGGGTGGGCCGTGTGGTGGTTGTTGGGTCAATGTGTATGTTGCCCCAATGTTATGTATGTAAAGGAAATGTTTTGCATCAATGGCCCCCCCATATTTTTTTATTTTGTTTTGGGGGTAAATATATATATTTTTAATAAAATAAATATATATATTTAATATAATAAAAATTATAATAATATAATATATTATTGCAATTATATTATAAGGCCCATATATATATATGCCCCATATATTAATATATGCCACATATATATATATGGCCAGTTATATAATGCACCAAATATATAATATAATATAATGCATAATATAATAATAGGCAGTTATATATATATGGCCAATATATAAATATTATTATGCATATATATATTATGCCCAAAAATATATATATTAAATTGCATATATATAGTTATGCAAATAAATATAATAAATAAAATTGCAATATAATATATAAATCAACTATATATATATTGGCCCAATAATATATTTATATGCAATATAAATAATATTGCCCCCCAATTATATAAATGCATATATATATAATCTTAATATATAATATTAATTGCTCATATATTAGTAAATATGCCATAAATATACTATGTGCCCATATAATATATATATATTAAATATAATGCCATATATAATTTATGCAAGTATAAGATTATTTGTTTAATTAATATTAATAATGTTAAAATATTTATATAAATGTATATATATATGAAATTATTATAATATGTATAATAATCATTAAAGATTATTAATATATTATTAATGCCATCTATATATAATGCAAATATCAAATATATGTATAGTATATGTATTATATATAATAAGGTATATAATCTATATATTGTATTATTTAATATATGTAAAAAATATAATAAATAAATATGGGGGTGGTATATATTATAATATATATATATAGTATATATATATATTATATAATTATATAATTTGGTATATATATATAATTGTAATACACTAAAATGTTAATCCCCCATTCACCATACTGTATATCTATATATGTACATTATCCATATCTGGTATATCTTATGGGTTTCCAACTCTCTAATGTTACTAAATATATAAATATTCTGGGTTAATATATTATCATAATGTTATATACTTTTTAAAAAGTCAATACTATTTTTGGTACCATATATCCTGTTGGGGTAATTATATAAATGTATATCTCTATTATGTATATACTATATATTTATTCATTATATATATCATATCTCCTATTTGTCTATATATCTAATCTGTTCCTCTTATCCTCGACTCTATTATCTCTATACTATATATAATATCTTATTACTGTATATCTATCTATCTGTTATCTTTCTTGTCTCTATTATTTCGTCTGGTAATACATAAAGATCATGTATTACTAATATGGGTTTATATTAATATATATTAAATTTTACATACTATATATCTGTATCTCCTTATCGGTCCTCTATATATACTTGTTTCAATATCATAATCTAATTAATATAAATTGTAAAATGGGTAAATATATATATATTCTGTATATCTATATATGTATATATAGACATGTCTTTCTATACTCTAATTTTTATATATGTATCATCAAAAAATATTTTAATAATATGTTGTAAAAATATATATATTTCATGGTAAATATATAATATAAATGCTATAATATATCAATTGTATCATATCTATATGGGTTTTCAATCTTTCTTATCTGTTTATATCTTATGGCTATTATATCTGTCACTACTATAAAATCCTGTAATATATATATACTGTTCAAATTTATATATGGTTACTATACTACATATAGTTATATATATGGTGTCATATATATGTTAAATATATTTATACTATGTTAAATATTCTTCATCGTTTTGTAACTATATAGTCTATATTATCTCTTGTTATATAATATACATCTTATATATATAAAAATCTTATAAATAACACTATTATGTCTGTATATACTATATCGATAAATTTAATATCTATATCCTCTCTATTAATTTATCACCCTATCTCTCTCTCTTATCTTATCATCTTTTTCATAATCATATTTATTAAAATCTATATTTCTCTATGTATACATACTTTAAATATTCTCTATATCTATCTCTCCTCTCGCCAAACCCCCCAAACAACCCAAATCATCCATCTATCTATATAATAAGATCTCATCACATATATACATAATTATACTCTACTCTATCATCTCTATCTATCTCTCTCTTATATCTCTAAAACTCTAATCATCTCTATCATCTCTCTATATATACAAAGACCCTTATTAATCTAATATATATAATATATCTCCTTAATATTATCCTCTTCCTATCTCTCTACATCTATTACATCTCACCTATTCACATCTATCTACAATATATCCTCTCCTCATATCATCGTTCTGTATATCTTACATATCATTATCTAATACTATATACCTAATACTAAAGAATATCATATATATCATTCTATTTAATACAACTATACATACTATCCGGCTCCCCCAACTATCTCAATATATTATATACTATCTATATATATCTCCATATATCCACTTTCGTATAATCTCTATATCTTCTTCTCTATATCTTCTATTCTTTATCAATATATTCATATATAAATTATATCGAAAACTCCTACTATACATCTATTATCCATAACATATAATTAAATCTATCTTATATTATTTATATCTCTCCTCCCATATCTCAATACCTCTAATCACTCACAATATATATAATAATTATATATATCGATCATATATTAACATATATCTATTATGAAGTTCGCGTATACTAACTATCTAATCATCTAATACATCTATCATCCTATACCTCTAATTCCACTATATCTATCTCACATATATAATATATAGAATAACTATCTCTCCTATATCCCTCCCGTACTCCCTATATCTCTCTCACTCTATTCACTATTCTCTCCCCATATCTAAATCATACTCTTATACTCGATTCCTCTATATTCTTACCTACTCCAGCATTTAACGTCTATCCCTCTTCCTCTCTACTCCATCTCCCACCCCCCCCCCACCACCCTTCCCCCCCAACCCCACACACAACACACCACCCCACCCCCACCCAAAACACCCCCCACACCCACGTGGTGTGGTTGGTGGGGGTGTGTGTGTGTTTGGTTGTGGGGTGGGGTGTTTTGTGGGGGGGGTGGGGTGTTTGGTGTTTTTTTTATGTGGTGTGTCTCTGTGGTGGGGGGGGGGGGGGTCCAGGGGGGGGGGCGGGGATGTTAATGGCTGACTGGTGTTCACTACTCTTAGTATTTTTCAAATGTCCTCTATCGCTTCATATATCTATCTTCTCTCCTATCCTCTACATCCTTCTATACATCCTATCTTCTCTTCTCACTCTATCTACATCCTATATTCTTGTTGTTCCCATGTGTGGGTGTGTGGGTGTTGGGTTGGGTTTTTTGTGGGTTGTTGTTTGTGGGTTGTGTGTATGTTAAAATATTGTGTAAAAAATGTAATGGTTTATGGTAAAATAAATATATTATATATACTATAAATATTACTAATATATAGATATTATCTATATATATTAATATTACATATAATATATATATATATATTAATAAAAAAAGTATAAACTATAATATATAACAGTTATAATATAATACATATATTATCTACATATATATCTATATATATAAGATAAATAATATAATATAATATATCTATACTATAAATAAGTTATACAAATATAAGATTACACACACAAATCTTATCTATTTCCTATTCTATCCTATCTTATCTATCTATCTAGCTATCCTATATAATTCCTATCTATCTAATCTATTTCCTATCCCCTAATCTAATCCTATCCCTCTTGTGTCCTGTTGGGTCCCCCCCCTGGGTGGTTCCCCTGTGTAAAATGTATGTTATGTATGGTATGTATGTATATAATATATATATTGGTATATATATCTAAAATGGTATATTTATATTGTTAATATAATATTTATTTTATGGGTATTATTTATATTATAAAAAATGTTTCTATATATATATTCTATGTTTATAATATATCAATATTGGTATATATATATATTGTTAATATATATATCATGTAAAACGAATCCTAAATACATGTACATAATAATATAATATGTTTAATACATCACTCTAAAATATATTGGGTTATAATTATAATATTTGATGGTAATCTATTATATGTTATATATCTTGTATTCAAATTCTATATTCTATGTTATACTATATAATCTATGGTTAATATAATAATCGATTAAATAATATATATATGGTGTAAAAAAAAAATATATATTATATATAGGTAATATATATAACAATAAAATAATTGTAATATTATCTAACAGATGTAATAGTTATCTATCTGTAATGTATATATATGGTTAATTTTATTATTATATGTATTATGTAATATATCCTGTTACTATTATATATATTGTGTTATTATATATATGTTATATATAAAAAATAATAATTAGTATAAATTATCATGATATCTAATATCATGTATAATATTCACTACAATGTTTTTCAAAATATATTATAATATATTTATCTTATATAATCTATATATATTATATGTTCACTATATCTATATATCTGGTATATTTATATTTTCTAATAATATTAATCTATATAATATCTAGTATATATAATAGTATTTACTGAAATTATATTTATATATATCTATCACAACAATTATTTATTCTAAATAGGTATATGGTCATAATATCATATAATTATATAATAATAATAATATTATCCTACTAAATATTTTAATATAATATATATATCTGTATATATGGTTAATAATCTATAATATATGTAATAATGTATAAAATGTCTATAATATATCTAATATATTATATTATAATATATATGATTATATCTGGGGTTAATATAATAAATTAATTGTCTCTGTTAATACTTGTCAATATAAATACTCTAAATTGTAAAACTTATGGTCATATGTAATTGTATATGTCAAACCATATATTTTATTCTATACTCATATATATCTATAATAGATCTGTAAAAATATGTTTAATTATGTTAAAAAAAATATTGTTATGGGGTAAAAATCATTGATATGTAATGGTCATGTCCTAATGTATCATGTTTTATATGTTTTATGTTTATATGTACTATGGTTTATATTGGTCATAAGGGTAGAATTATATCTTATAGTATATAAATATTATATATATAATCATATATATTATAGTGTTTAATATGTTCTCTGTACTATGTCTCATGTTATATACTATCTATATAATATATATAGATATTATTATCCTACTAATATACTATTCTTATAATTCTATATAACATGTGGGTTGTGTTGTTGTGGTGGTGTTGGGTATGTGTGGGTAATGTGTTAATGTGTGTGGTTGTGTCATGTGGTTGGGTGGGTGTGTGGGGTGGGGTGCGGGGTGTGGGTGTGGTGTCCCCCCCCTGTGGTATGTTGTTCCTATGTTATGAAAATGTGGGTAATATAGATATTTTTTTTCTTTTAATGTAATATAATAAATCTATATTCCTAATAAATTAATTATATAACTTATATTAATCGTAAATAATATTACACGGTGACGGCCAAATCTTGGAGTTTTTTCGAGGGTTCGGGGGGGAGTCCCCACCGGCCCGGCCCCGGTGCGTTTTGTTTCCCACGTTGGTCAAGGAACCTAAAACTTCCCCCCGAAATTTGCGAGTTAAACCTAAAGCCACTGGATGGGGCAAAGGGGCAGCCCAAGTCCATTGTTTTTTTTGTCCCAAGGGCCCCGAAAATAAAAATAGGGAGAATGCTTACCTAAAAAGGTAAATACCGGCAAAACTACCCCCCTCCGTGGAAAAGGAAATACCTGGGGACCCCTACCCACGTTTACTTCCACTCCCCCAAGGAGCCATCAGAAACTGTGAAAAAAGTACAATTTTTTAAAGTATTCATGCTGGTGACCCCCGACGGCTACACTCAAAACATGAACCTACCCCCCCCCTTAAAAACAAAAAAAAAAAAATTATATATATATATTTAATAATATATATTATTAATTATATATATATATATTATCTATAATACCGCAAACACAGACATAAACCCAATATATATATGTGGTTAATATTTATTCTATAATATAATATTATTATATATATTATATTATATGTGGTGTGGTGGGTGGTGTTGTTGGTTTGGGTGGGGTGTGGTTTTGTGGGGTGTGTCTATATATTAAGAAAGGGTGTCCAGGCGGGTGAAAAAAGGAAGAGACACAGAAAACCAGGGGGGGAAAAGGGAAAAAGGGGAGATGACACCAGAAAGCCCCAAGGAGGGGAAAAAGGAAAGAGGCACAGAGGCAGGGAGGGGGAAAAGGGAAAGAGACCACAGAAGCCCCCCAGAGGGGGAAAAGGGAAGAGACCCCGACGCAGGAGTGGAAAAGGAAGAGGCAGAGAAGCTAGGAGAGGGAAAGGAAGAGGCAGGAGGTAGGAGAGGGGAAGGAAGAGGGGAACGGTAAGGAATGGGAAAAGGGAAGAAAAAGGGTGAGGTGTAGCAGCACGACCCCGCAACCTGGAGTTCAGCGTAGTTTTCCAGGTTGGGTCACATTAGGTCCACAGCCATGTCCGCGCCCATTGGACAGCGGGCTCCCCTCGTTCCCTGCGCGCTTACACAGCGCTAGTGTACTTAAGCCACAGAGTCCGAAACGAGATCAAAGAGGGAAGCCCTCCTGCGGACCCTCTTCGACGACGAAATTAGACCACTACGAATCATCACCGTCCATGATTCATTCATTATTGTATGCCAAGACGAAGCCAACGCAGAAGCACGTTCTCTCCTCAAACCATGACACACTAAAAAAAGGGATTTGAACCCCAAATGCCACCGGAATTGAAAGCAAAGCTCACTCTTGTTTTCAAACAATTGGAATAGAGAACTAGTGAAAGAAACACCAGATGACATAAAGGAAGAACTAGAAAGGAACCTTCCAAACACCAAGATAGGGAACATTTTCGTCATGAAAAATCGTTACCTAATAAAAGTACAGTTTTCAGACCACCAAACCGCAGCCAACATACAAGAAAAAGAGCTATATATGTTTAACATATACATCAGCCCCAGACAGATCGAACCTGAAAGGTTCACGAACATCGTGCAGTGCATGCACTGCTTTAGATATGGTCACTATAGAACCAACTGCCCTGACAAGGACAAAAAACTAAAACTCTGCTCCGAATGTGGGGCTAATAACTACAATTACACAGACTGTAAGTCAGAGGTGAAAAGATGCCTCAACTGCGGGGAAGGGCATCGGACCCTGGCCAATTCCTGCTCCCACAGGAAAGAAGCCATGAAAAAACAAGGTTGCAGAAAAAAAAAAAGAGGAGGAAAAGAAATAAATACCAATAAAAAAGGTTGCAGAACACACCGCAAAACAAACTATTGCAGCCACCCAAAATGCGGGGTTTAAACCACTTATGCAAGAAATAAAGGAGGAGCAGGAGAAAGATAAGAAAGAACCCCAAGTTATACTACAATTACCCCATAACTT
This sequence comes from Penaeus monodon, assembly GCF_015228065.2. Classification (NCBI taxonomy): domain Eukaryota; kingdom Metazoa; phylum Arthropoda; class Malacostraca; order Decapoda; family Penaeidae; genus Penaeus; species Penaeus monodon. The sequence goes on from NW_023659708.1 coordinate 51,672, forward strand.
ATCAGTAGGAATCATGACGGCACATGCCCACCTACAAAATATCATGGAGCCAGGTCTCGGCTTTAGGCACCACGCCATAAAGGTCTTAAAATAGAACAACCTACCAGAACTCGATCTCGGGAACGGAGACTCCTGGGGGATCTTCAAAGTTCTCCCATCACAAACACTAAACACCACAACAGAAACCATACTAACACAAACCTCCATCTCACCACAACAGCCACTGTAGTGATCGACTTAACCACTCACCTGGTTAGTACGTCCAGGAACAGTTAATGTGTGGAAAGGAGAAGACGTCTAGAAGAGTGTAAGATAGCAAAAAGGAAAGCATGTGTGCAAGAGAAAGAAAAATGACCTAATTAACAAGGGTTTGGTTGGTAACGTGTTTAATCTCCGAGGGGAGTGCGTGTCAGCCTTAAGGGCTGATAGAAGGTGGTCAATTCCTTGTCACCAGGTAGCCAAGCATGTATCATTTGTCTCGTGAAAAGGTGTAATTAAAAAAAAAAGAGGGATTTCACTTTTAGAGTCTTTTAAATACATTTATTGGTTCGTAAAACAGTAAAACACTTAAAATAGAACACAACACACTTAAAAATACAACACACTTAAAAAATACAAAAATAAAACGGAACCTAAGACACCAAAAAAAAAAAAAGGAAGCACTCTGTTAAAACTATTAAAAAAAAAGGACAAAAAAAAGCTTAAAAATTATTCCCACCATTACTTTTGCCGGTTTAAAAAGGGCCACTGTACTTTTTTGGCGGAACCGCAAGGGGGAAAAAAAATAAAAAAACAAAAAAAGGGAAACAAGTCACGTCTTCAAAGGTTCCGCCGGGTCTACATTCGCCGCTGAGTAGACGTGGAAATTCAAAAAAAAAAAAAAAAAACTAAATCCCATTCACCCCCCTGCTGAGATCCGCGGTCCCGGGATATATAAGGGCGGAACCCCAGGCCAAAGGATCTTAAGCTTAAAAGGCTAGGTAAACTACGCCCGGGGGAACGAGCGTAAAAACTATTCCCCCCTCCTAGATGGGGGTGGCAGTCTTTCCCCACCCATTTAAAAAAAACAAAAAAAGTTGTTTTTAATCCCCAGTGGAAAATACCCCCCCCCCTTAAATTCCCCCATTTTAAAAATTACTATTTAAAAAAAAATTTTAAAGGAAAAGGTTTTAACACCCCTCCCGAAAAAACTAAAATAATCCCTTTAAAAAGTAGAAAAAAAAAAAAGAGTGGCTTAAAAAAAAAGAACCTCCAAAAGAAAATGGTTGGATGGTTCCTCTTATACTGAGGAAAAAAAAATTAAAAAAATTATTTTGCAATAAACAAAAATTTAAAAGATAATAAAAAGATATACATTAACCAACACAACCGTCTTTCGGGCACCATATCACGCCCGTGTTTATCGGGCATTTTCCCATATGGTTTTCCGGGGTCGGTTCCGCACTCCTTCCTGCTTTCCTTTTCCTCGTACGGGTAACGGCGCCGTAATGGGTCCCCCCCAAAAAAAAAACTCCCCCAAACCAAGTTCGTTAAACGCCTGGGCGAAAAAAAAAAAAAAACTGGGAAAAACCTGGTTGAAGGAAGGGGACCTCCAAAAAACTTCGAAAGGGAAAAGGGACAGGGTTTACTAAGGGTCTTATGCAAAGAACAGGGGAGAATTTAAGGTTCTTTCTAAATTTATAGTAAAAAACGGGAGGGGGATCGCCACAAAACCGAAAATCTGAATTGGGTAAAACTCCACATCATTCTGCAAACAAAAAACTTTCGCCATTAAATCTGTTTGTTGTCACTGCCCTCCCCTAAATTTTTTGAATTTACGATACTGGGCCATTTTCCATTTAAACCTTCCTCTCTTAAAATCTTTTCATTCTTAACCCCCTGATTGTCCGATTTCAGAAATCCAACCTTTCACGGATACACTTACTCTCGATTGGAACATAAGGGACGGCATTGTTGATATGATTAATTTCACCCTTCAATTGTGATTGAGGGGGCGGGTTCTCGAAACACAAAAGGTTTAAATTCCACCGGGGGCCCGATCCTTCTCCACCCAAAATCCGGGGGCAGGCCTTACTCCATCTCGGCCCGAGTTGCCGCTGGGGGGACCAACACATGACGAAAAAAAAAATACCGTAAAACAGGCCCGAGGTTTCATTCCGCCGGAGCGAAATATTCGGGCCTCAGTCTTGGCCGGGTTGGTAGTCCTCGTGCCCATTCATTTTTTTTTTTTTGTGGCCGGCCCTTTCTGCAGGCCATCCTTGGCGGGCTATCCTCGCGAATTCCCGTAGATTTCCCCCTCAGCCACCTGAGTCGTGGTCCTCCATTTTTCAACGTCGAATCTTCGTCGTCCACGCCCTGTGGGGGAAGTAATTCCAATTTCATGCCCAGTCAATCAGATTAAAAGGGGTTGTTGGGGGGTTCAACCCACGGGCTCCTGTGTTACAGGCCACTGTTGACGGGCAAACAAAGGGGTCTGGACAAAACCGGTAGCTTTTCATCCCCAAAATCATTCGGGATGGTTCTTCCTAACTGGGGTCGGCCCAAAAGACGGTTCTTTCCACCACACCCCGAATTGCTTCTTCCTTCAACCAATACCGTTAGGCCTTTCAGGGGTGATTTACCGAGTAGTGTAGTGGCGTTCTGAGTTCGGGATGATCCGGGGACACACCTGGAGAAAAAAAAAACAAATCTAATGGTGAAAAAAATCTTTCCTCCAATTATCTTGGCACCAGTAGGGACGAGGTTGGGACCGGAAAATAGGGTGACGTAATCCTTTTATAAAAAAAAAGCATAGCAGCAAACCTGTCTGGGCTCCCTTATTCTTGCAGAAGGGGGGGAATAAAAACTTGCAAAATAGCTAGTGAAAAAAGTGGTCTATAATTGCCAGAACCATACCTATTGCCAACGGAAGAATAGATCACCCCCCAAGCCAAATTTTTTCTCTTTTTTATGAGATCCACCTGATTTTTTACCCTTCTCCATTGGGGGATGGTGGGTAAAAACTTTGGCATGGAAGGCTTAAATGGAAAGCCCCTTCTGCTGCACGTCCTTTTTTCGTCGTTGGGACAGAAATTCAGAACCCCCCCATGCAATTTACGTAAATCCTCTTTAGTGCGGGCCAAAAACATCTGAGGAAGTTTTAAAATTAGTGATCCCCTGAAAGGCCGGGGGGACAGTAAGGTCCTTGAAGATTTCCGTGTTGATGGGGCAAGCAGTGGCCAATTTTCTGCATGGGACAGGGCAATTTCCAGAGGCTCTCCGTCCTCATTTAGTAACGGGGAAAAAAATCACCTTAAAATGTGCTAATTAGTCTCCCCATTTTAAGGACCCTAAAGGATGGTTACAGGGGGGAAGATACCACCTCTTAGGTTCAAATTCTTCGAGATTTCAGTGGGAATCCCTTTGCCTTTAGCATCCGGGCCGGTTTCTTGCAAGTAGGTTTACGGGGAAAAAAACTCATTCCCGGGAGGGTTTTCTTCTTTGCTGAGCGGCGGCGGGGGGGGGGGGACTGTCTTGGTGGGTTCAAGGAATTTCATCAAAAATGGGCAATCTTTTCTACTTTAAGAGTTCAGGGCAATGTTAATGGGAAAGCCCCACCAGGTTTAATATTGGTTTAATGTGTTAATTATAGGGGAAACAGGTACAATTCATGTGGATCCAGCGAGGTCATCCCTTAAATGTTTGTTTACTGGGGTTCCTTTGGGGGGCCAAAAATAACGTTGGCAAAGGGGACGGGTGATCCAGTTATGATTTTGAAAAAAAAAAATGGCCTACCCATTACAAGTACTCCAAAAAAAAGGGTTTCTTCCAACAGCTTCAAAACCACTGCCCCAAAGGGGCTTTCCAACATCGGGATGTGGGAAAAAAAAAAAAACTTTTGTTCTCCCCTCACCGGGCAACTTCCTGGAAAAAAAAAAGTACGAGATGCATGGAGGGTTTACCTTCGTTCAATCTCGCTGGGCATGTCATTTTTTCAAGCGCCAAATAAGCTACACCAGAAGGCATTTCACAGTGTAAACCTCGGAAAGTGCGGTTGGAAGTCGGGGCTTGTTAAGGATGGGGATCAGGGGGAAGGCCAGTTGCCTTTTCAAGATTTTCCTTTCAAATTTTGCCGTTTGGCGTTCATAGGGGGAACCCAGGTGAAATTAGGTTCTTTCTTCCCCCTCCAAAGGCCAGTTCAAAAAAGGGGAGCAAAGCCACAGAAAAGATTAATTCCTTTCAGATGTTTCCTGGGAAAGAAAAAAAAACCAGTGGCTCCAGAAAAAAAAATTTGGGGCGTACTTGCTTTCCACATTATTGAGGTGCTTGGGTCATTTGGAGGGGGTGGATGTGGGGCCTTTTTACCTTAATTCAGGATCTGGGGAGGGACACCGTAAGGGGGTTAATTGGAGGGGATGGACCCAAGGAAAAAATTTTGAAAAGTATTTTCCAGGTCAAACTTACCCACGCTTTTTGTCAGGTTCAAAAAACTGAAAAAAAAACTGCCTTGGGGCTAGCAAAAACCCATTGTTTTTCATCCCAGAATGATTCATTGTGGTTCTTTCCTTTCAAAGCTACCAGAGGCCAACGGGGACCGGGAACCCATCTCTCAAAAAAAGGCCCCGAAAGCCGGTGTGGCTTTCTAAAAACAGGATGAAGTGTTACAGGCGTTGATAAGCCCTCTGGAAAATTGAAGTTGCAAGTTGCCAAAACAAAAAAAAAAAAAGGCCACCCCGAAAACAACTTTGTTACAGACGGACAACCATCTGAGAAAAAAAGGGCCAAGGTTCTTTTGGCGATCACTTTTGTTTTTACCCCTCGACAGGGTCCAGTAGTCTGCAGGAATTTTTATGGGCATCCCAAGGCAAGTAAACCAAGTGGTTTTTCCCTTGCCAAAACCTGTCCTATGGTCTTCGTCGGAGCCTGGGGGATTGGGGTTAGGGGCGGTCGGTTTTCCCCGAGTGGAATTTTGTTGGAGGTTGCGGGAAAGTTTCGGATGCAAAAAAAAAAAAAAAAAAAAAAACCTTATGCCCACCATTTCCTTTCTCCGCACTAAAAAGGGACCACCGGGGGGATAAACCATGGGCGAGGGTTGGGGAACGGGCTCGGTAATTTGGCCATCCTGCAAAAACATTTTTCGCCTCAACACTTCTTGCCCGTTTAATGTGTCGGGGCGGACTTCAGGCAGCCCTCATTTGCCGTGTACGAAATTGGTCCTTCGCCTGTGAAGTTTTGTAAATTTTTATTGGGGGATTAATGTCAGGTACACAACAAAAGAGGGGGCCCTCATTAAAAGAGAAATCACTATACTTCTAAAAAAATACGAAAAGGCCAAATTTTTTTTCCCTTGGCACAGGAATCGTAAAAAAATGTTTCTAATTTTTTCTTTGGGATAAAAAAAAAAACTATCTTCACACCAAGCAAATATTTTCAATGCACCCCCGTCCATACTTACTGGGGAAACAGATCAAAATCATCACTATTGTAGCCAAAATCACTGATGCCAAAGTGCTCATCAAAACCGTCCGTAAAATCGTCTGCAAAATCGGTAAAATCGTCCACAGCCATGGGTTTCACTTTGTTCCACCTCTTCTGGAAGATGCACAGAATTAGAATTTGCATATACATCACTCACCATGTTAATACTAGCCAATTTCATACCCTCTTTCAGCGTCACTCGGTGGGGCTTATCATTAATTACCCAAACACTTGCACTATTGTTATTAATAGAAATTATGCTTCTTGGCACTAAGACTCTTGCCGTTCTACCTGTACCAACCCAACGGGGTTGTTAAAATCATTAGTTACAGTGGTACTTACAAAGCAGCCTGATTTGGGCTGACAAATCACAGATTGAGATACACATAACACAGACTGGGAAAATTTATTAATATTTAAAACCCTTAAACCTAAAGACGACTGGTCTGAAAACCAGAAGGAACCTTAACATCATTAAAGGACATGTAATTCCTGGGAGGAGTGAGGTTAGCCACAAACTGAAAATTAAAAAGTCTAATAAAATCAATACCAAGCAACACGTCTCCAGGGAATGAGATATCCTTAAATACCATAACGGGATGGTTACATTTCACAGCGTCCTCTATAGAAAAATTTACATTAATTTCTCCTAAGCCACTGAATATGGCACCAGAGGCACCTTTAAAAGTACGTCGACGGTCTCATTGACGACAATATATTTAATTTGTTCAACGTACTCTTCCTTAATTAAGGTCACTTCGGACACGTATCAACAAAAACACGTACAGATCATACATTTACATGAATCCAACCAGAGGACGACCCCGTTTAATTGATTCTCCATCATGGTTACCTTGGGAACCCGAGATTACCTTGGTTTTCTGATCCCCATTTTGCTCACCGGTCTGCTGAGTGAATCCTCACGTGCTGGTGAAGACTCGCCCTGCCGTGAGGCGGCTGCAAAGGGACACTGCTTGCCAAAAATGACCAGCCCCTTGACAATAAAACATAAACAGTGGCCTCTGACGTAACTACAATCTATCGTATTGTGACCATACTTGATGATATGGAGTTATTCTCAACTGAAGGGCGACCTGCCGTGAGCGCATCGGCGTGAATGCGATTACTTAGGAATGAAGGTCCTTCTCCCGTAACATTAAATGCGTAAATTCCAAACGCGTTGTGCTGCCATCAACAAAGAGATGGTAAACTCTCATCTTCCTTTAAGGATAAAGCTTCACGAAGCCAATGAGGTAAAACTCTGTAAAAAAACACCTCTGATGAGTTCGTATCGGCACTCCAACAGCTATTGGGTAATCCCTATACCTTGATATACGAGAACCCTCGACAAGATACAAAGAAATTAATGGGCTTGAAATTGGAATTTATTTGGATTCGTGCAAAATGTTTAAAAAATTCAGCACTAGAGCAAGCTCCCTGAACTTTGACTTGCCAGAGCTCTAAAATCGTCCCAATGGTGTATAACCATCAAACACTGGAGGAAATTAACAATTAATCTGCAGTACCTCTACATGAAGCTCTCGCTGCACGAATAAACGGCTTACATCATTGCAGGCTTAACCAGGTTCTCTATTGCACGTAACCATGATTCCACGTCCTGGTTTCTTTTTAATGGGAAGGCTGCCGATATTTCGCTGTAAATTTTGGACCGAACTTCTCTAATGTATTACATACTCAATAGCGGTTGTGACAGGGTAACATTAGATAGTGGACATGGGTGCTAGACTCCTTAGTAAACCCTCATACCGTTCCGTAATGTGCCACAACGCTGTTCAAGCTCATTGCCACGAGCTGTCAATTCTTTCGTACATTGAACGATCATATTTAATTCGTTCTGTTACTCTGGTTAAATTAAAGGTACAGTGCGTTACTGGAATCAGAAAGTGTTCAAATTACCCTCTGCACCACTTCACTTTGCCTTAAGCGTACTTCTCTTACCGGCATATTAATTAATAACAATAAAAACTATAGCAAAGACTAAAACCTTTCAGAGATTCTAGCATTAGCTAATCCATCAACAGCCTGGCTCTGACTGAATGAGACCAAGATGACAAGCAATTGGACCAGTGTCCGCATCCCCACCTGATGGCACCAAGAAAGATGGTTGAGTGATCGACTTCCTTAACACTTGCTAAATAGGTCATTAGCGCTGCCACCACCCTAGTTAGTACGTCCAGGAAACAGTTAATGTGTGGAAAAGGAGAAGATCGTCTAGAAGAGTGTAAGACTGCAAAAAAGGAAAGCATGTGTGGCAAAGAAAAGGAAAAATGGACCCTAATCAAACAAGGGTTTGGTGAGTAAAACGTGTTTAATCTCCGAGGGGAGTGCGTGTCAGCCTTAAGGGCTGATAGAAGGTTGTCAATTCCTTGTCAACAGGTAGCCAAGCTGTATCAAGTGTCTCGTAAAAAGGTGTAATTAAAAAAAAGAGAGGATTTCACTTTAGAGTCTTAAAATACATTTATTGGTCGTAAAAGATAAACAGTAAAACACTTAAAATAGAACACAACACTTAAAAACATACAAAAAAAATAAAAACTAAACACGGAAAAACCTAAGACACCAAAAAAGAGCACTCGTTAAAACTATAAAAAAGAAAGCTTCAAAATATCCCACCTTAATGCCGTTAAAAACACGTCCTTGCGGACAGCAGGGGAAAAACAAACAAACAAAAAACAAGGTCACGTCTCCAGCTTCCGCCGGGTCTACATCGGTGCTAGGTAGGAACTGATCAACTCTCCAGACCCCCTGCTGAGATCCGCTCGGTCCCAGGGCTATATATAGCCCGACCCCCAGCAAGGATCTTAGCTAATGGTAGTAACTAGCCGGGAACGAGCTAAAACTATCCCCCCTCCCTAGATGGCGTGGCAGTTCTTTCACCCATTAAAAACAGTTTTTAACACCAAGGAATATACTACAACCCCTTAATCCCCATAAAAAAATTACTAGAAAATTGTTTAAGAAAAATGTTAAAAGAAGAAACTTTAATAACCTTTAAAAGTAAAAAAAGAGTGACTAAAAAAAAACGGAATAGAAAAAGAAAATGTGTGGTCCTTTAGTTAAAGATAAAAATAAACTTTATTTGACAATAAAAAAACAATTAAAATAATAATATACATAAAAACGGAGAGGCAAACATCAGACGTGTGGTTTATGCGGGATTTCCCATGTTCTTTCAGGGGAGACTCAATCCCATTATTGCTCGCGCGCGTACGGCGCCGTTTATGGGTGACTACAATGGCAGTGAGATTGAAGCTACTTGTAGCTTCGTGTCTATACTGTTTGTGTACGCTCCTACTTATGCTTGCAGACTGATGAGAAGAGGTGGTCTACGACAAACTAACATCTGTCGTTAGACAAATGTCACCCGCGAGACATTCACATGTAACTGGGCGACTTCATCACGGTGTCTGCTTGTGATCGAGTTGGCTACGAGATAGCCTCTGAGATTGAGGATTTCTGGCTCCTGGTGTCAGCACATGGTATAGAGATAATGTTACTTTAGCAAAGATCGACCAACATTCCTGTTAATACTTTGGAGGGTTATTACAAAGTGCTGAGTTCTGTGGTACTCGCCCATTTTGGCTACCTTTCAGCTCACTTTTCATCCCCCCCCACCATCTCTGCACTCCAATATAGGGTGTTTCACTTGGCAGATTGAAGGAGTAGTATACCCTGTGGATTAGCCAACACCCATTCTGATTCACAGTACTCAATAAACCTGTTACTCCGTGGATTCATTCAATCACGAAACAATGAACATGTCCCACTGGCAAAAGCCCGAGTCAAATGCAGAATTCATTCACTGGAGACACAAATTCAGGTCATATGGCTCGACTGAAGGGCAATTCGAATTTCTGCATTGTATGGTGTGCAGGGCTCGAACTTCCTGAGAAAAAAAAGTGAAAGGAATAATATATTGCTGAATCTGCTGGGAGGTTGAAGGCCCATTTTTTAGTAAATGACCTTCGCCTGCCTACCGAAACCTGGGAAAACTTAGCTCCAAGACTGCAGTATGCTGAGATTTTGAGCAGCGTACCAGGGTAGACTCTCCATCAATTACTTTGGCTGCAAGCTGATATTGCAATCCACTGTGCTGATCCGCCATCAGCGAGGAAACCTCCATCCTGGACTGAGGGTAGGGTGGTGATCTCTAAGCTGAAGGGTGGGGAAAGCTGCAACATCTGCGAACTTCTAAAGGCTGAAGATGTATCTATGGCGCTTACATCTGGGCAGTCCAACTCCATTCCCCTAGACTACTGAAGGCCGTGGTTACACTTTTTGGAAGGGGAAAGGGGATTGATGTGGCTGTAGCAAAATACTTTAACATTACAATGCTTCAGATTACCAGGCAAAGGTTTTTCGTAAAACCATTTAAAACGATCCTTGTCAATAGTACCAGAGACCGGAGCAATCTGGATTCATTCTGCCAATCCACAACTACAGTACTTCGAGTCACTTGTGGAAAAACAACCGCGAGGGTTTTGTCGAGGGAACTCCTTTGCGGCTACATCGACCTAAGATCACGCCGGATAATTTGGGTACAATTGGCAGTTCCATGCTGTACATTCGCCCAGCTACAACTGTGAGACCGCGTACAGAATCAGTGCTTGCATAATGCAGACAGGGCAGGGGGATGACCCTGCTTCACGAGACAATCCTGGGTGCAGGAGCCTATGGAGGACTTCGGAAGACGTGGCTTGGCAGATCAAGACCAACACTGTCAGAATCCTAGAGGATAGGTCGAGGGCCAGCCAGGTGGGTTTATCATGAGGGGCCCTCCTTGGCTGGAAGTAAAGATGGATGTGGCTAGGGCCCCCCCGTCGGGTCAGCCCCATGAAGATGATGATGAATTAAATACAAGTACACACACAGACACACACACACTATATATTGTCTCATCATATCACACCCTGGGTTAGTCCACTGGGCGTGGCCTCTCCCAATTTTTTCCAACTTTGTCTGTTTTGGGTTTTTTTCTTTCCAATCTCGGCCCCCAAATCTCGTTATTTCGTCGCGCCATCTTCCCATTGGTCGGGCCTGGTCTTTTAATTTTCTATCCCCCGTCTGTTACAATCTTTGTCCACTTTTATCCTGCTCCGATGTAAACCTGCACATTGACTTTTTCTTTTTAGTCACAATATATCTTCTTTTTTCCCTGTCCACGCGCCCTCCCTTCTTTTAGGGCTAATTCCAGCATATTCTTTCCATCCCTCTCGGGGCATTATTATTTTTTTCCCCGTAATTTGGGTTGTAGTCCATTTTTCTAAAACCATAGGTCATAACGGTAGGACCCATTTTTTTAAAGATTTTTTTTTTAAAAACGTAAGGCAAAGAGCCTTTTAGTAGCTACTGGTCTGCCAAAGGCGCTTCAGCCTAGATTGATGCGTCGTTTAAATTTTCCTTTTTTGCTAGAGGGTTTTTGTCGTATGATTGTCCTAGGTATATATATTGTCCACTCCCTCAGCATTTGCCTTTACTTGTTCTGTTCGAACTAACCTACTGTTGAAAAGATTTTAGCTTTTTCTTTTTCACCCGAAGTCCGAATTTCCGACTTTCCTTTTCAGATATTTATTAGTTCCTGCCTTCATTTGCAGATTCACTGAAAGAAAACAATACACTGAAAATCTTAGATTGTTTAGATATTCGTCCCCTATTTTGATACCCTTTCCATTCCACTTAGCTTTTTAATATTTCCTCAAGAAAAGCTGTAAACAGTTTGGTGAGAGGGTACGCCCTTTTAACATTTTTTTAATTGGTTTTTTGTGGGTTTTCGGGTGGACTTGTTGTGCTGCCCATCTTTGTATAATTTCCAGTATTTAACAATATCCCTGTTTTCGGATAGCTTTAGTATGTGGTATCTTACAAAGTAAATCCTTTTTCGAAATCGAAAATGCCATACACAGGGGTTTCCTATATTTGTTTTTTTTCCTTTTTTGGGTGAGTGGGATGTGGTCTTTTGTTGAAAAATCCCTGCGAAACCCTTTTGTTTCTAGGCTGCTTTTTTTTTTCCGGGCTTTGGGGGTTTTCCCCGTTGAAAAGGCATTTGTTAAAAAGATGGCTGTTTCACTGTTGAAATTTCTCCTGATTATTAAAAGGTCATAAATTTTCATCTTCCCCCGGTTTTTCCCCCTATCTTCATGCCTTTAAGCGCTTTTTTTATTTCTTCTGTTGTGATGCTAGGTACTTTTTTATTACCGCATTTTTCTATCCATGGCTGTTCTTTGAGTTGTATAGATACCGAAAAAGTCCCCCACTTTTCTAATGATTTCTTCTTTTTGTTTGTTACTTCCCATTTTTTTTTTATTGCATACAATGTTTTCTCCTATACCGAACCCCGTTTAATGTTTTCATGCTAGTCCCTGGTATCACTGTTTCTTTTATTTTTTGAGTATTGAATTCTTTTTATTTATGTCTTTGTTAGTCTTGCCCGATTTTTCATGATTTACGTTTTTGCATAACTCTTTTTTCTACCGAGAACTTCGGGAGCTTTGCTTGACATTCTTCCGCCTATTTCTGTGCAGATTCCTTTTTTATGTCATTGAACTGTTTGTTGTTTTTGGTAAATGTTGAGATCTTCGCGCTGAGGGGGAATTCTTTTTTTGGATTTGGTTTAAAATTCTTCCCTCGGTCTTCAAGTTAGCTAAATTTGGGCTGCGGTTTTCGATGAGTTTACCCTTTCCCCTTGGGAAAGTGAATTAATTTGGCCTCTGCCCATTCTATGTCGCTGCCAACTTTACTTTATAAAATAACCCACATTTTTTACTAATGCGCCTATTTTTAAATTAGAAGTCAATTTTGTTTTTGATTCAGGGCGATTCCCAAGTCCACTTCCGCCTAGTCTTTTTTCAAGAATTTTTTATTTTTTGTGATCGAGCCTCCGCAAAAACAACAGCATTTTTCCCCCCTCATTCCTAACCTATTCCCTGATTCCCTATTTCGGTTTCTTCCCACTGTCTTTTTACCATTTTTTTCTTAAAAACTCCCCTTATTTTTGGAAATGGGTTTTTACCTCTCGCTGGAAAAAACTCTTCATAAAGTCTCTATTTTTCATCACTGTGGCTGCAGGTTGGGCATAGATGAACAATCTTTTTAAATTTTTACCTATTTTTTATTTTTTTTGTTTCTGAAGCCCCTCTTTCGCTTTTACATAGAAAATTTCCCATATTATTTTCTAAGTTTTTGAATTTAAAAAGCCCCCCTAATTCCGCCTACCCGGGGTTTAACCTCTCCAATAGAGCACAGTCCTCATTTGTATTTTTCTATTCGCCTAGTTTCTAACCTCAACGTATAGTTATCCCTTGATGAAAAAAATTTTCAAGTAAAGCTAGAAGTCGGATTCGTTTCAGTGTCCTTATATTGCAAAAAGGGCCAACGGGGGGCGGCCTGTTGTTGACCGGGGGTTTTAGCACCCTTTCTCTGGTACGGTCCGCGCCCGAACCAGGGGTGCTTCGCGTCCTGGGGAAGGGGGCCCTTTTCTCTGTTTTTGCAGTCATGGTTTTTTGATTGAGAGGTTTCAGCCGAGTTCCCCCCAGGGGTTTTCTGGTGGGAAGGGGGAGTAGTTTTTGCCGGGGTCCATGATAAGCCCCCCCCCCCAGGGTTGGCCCTGTCTAGGGGGTATTATCTGTGCCACGCACGGCCCTCTCCTACACCAGGGTTTTACTCCCCTGAGCATGGGCTTAACATCAAAGTGGTATAGTAATTATATTTTATACACATTTTATTATTGCTGAATCCAGTGCGACCAGTTTTCACCCCCAAACCCGCATATGTTTTTTTTCTTTCACGCACACGCAAGCAAACCCCCTTTTCATAGCCCCTTTATGTGATATGCAAAACACCCCTTACATTTTA
>NW_023659709.1:0-2500 GCF_015228065.2 Penaeus monodon
CAGATTTTCCACGGGCATCATCCCCTGGTTGGCAGACTTTCTCTCCAACAGGCAACAGGCCGTACACGTACAGGGTCAAGTTTCCAGCCACTGCCACTCACGTGCGGAGTCCCCCAGAGGACTAGAATAGGCCCCTATGCTTCTTAGTCACTGTTAACGACAATACCTGGATACCGAGCATCGTTGGAAATACGTGGACGACTCGACCATCGCCGCCGCCGCTACACACACACATATATATTTGTGTGTGTGTGTGTGTGTGTGTGTTTGTGTGGTGTGTGTGTGTGTGTGTGTGTGGTGTGCGCGTGTGTGTGTGTGTGATTGTGGTGTGGTGTGTGTGTGTTGTGTGTTGTGGTGTGTGTGTGTGTGGGGTGTGTGTGTGTGTGTGTGTGTTGTGTGTGTGTGTGGTTGTCCTACAATTCTGAAATCAGAAGTGCTGCAGGTCCTGACGGTGTATGCATCAAAATGCTCGGGGCCCTTTAAAGAGAGAAAAGTATGAATCTCACCTAGAGCTGCCTAAATGATATCTATGAAACAGGCATATTACCTAAAGAAATTATGAAATCGGTTTTCATTGTTCTACCGAGGGTCTCATGAACACTTGAGTGCTCACAATATCACACAATCAATCTAATGTCGCATGTTCTTACAATTTTACTGAAAATCAATTTACATAGAATGAGAAGACAACTCCTACCCGAAATACCAGTGAACCAGTTTAGGCATATGAAGGATAAAAGTACGAGGAATGCTATCTTCGTCATGAGAATGCTTGCTGAAAGAGTCATCTAACACCAGAAAAGCATCTACCTGGTTTCATTGAACAACAAAAAGCTTTTGATAAAGTTATGCCTCAAATTCAATCAGTACACAAAGATCAACTTGTAGCATTCCGCATATCCAATGGAAATGGTTCCCCATCAAGCGAGGTGTCTGACAAGGTTGTGTGATGTCACCTGACTTCATCATTCGTACTCTGAAGTTATCCTGCAGGAAATTGAAGATCGTCAGGAGGGAATCGTTAGCAATGATTGTAAAATCAGCAATCTTTGTTATGCAGATGATACAATCCTCATGGCCACACCTGTAAATGACCTCCAAAAGCTTTATAATGCTGTTGTGGAAGCCACTGAACGTCTTGCCCTCCATATCAATGACAAGAAAACAAAATGAACAGTATTTCAAAGTCGGAGATCCCACCAACTTATCCATTGAAACAAGGAGAAATAGAAAAACTAACAGGTTTCCTCCTTCAAGGAAATCAGACGCAGAATCGGACCAGCAAAGATGCATTCTCCGGAAGATCCTAACAAGCCGCTTTGTTCTCAGTACAAATAAAATCGGACTCAATAAAACATTGGTATAATATAGAGGCTGCAGAGATTTCGTTGTACCGCATGATGTTGCACTCCCCTGACATTGACCGAGTGTCCAGTGAGAAGATATATATATTCCTCCTTCAAGGAAATCAGACGCAGAATCGGACCAGCAAAGATGCATTCTCCGGAAGATCCTAACAAGCCGCTAGTTCTCAGTACAAAATAAAAATCGGACTCAATAAACATTTGGGATAATATAGAGGCTGCAGAGATTTCGTTGTACCGCATGATGTTGCACTCCCCTGACATTGACCGAGTGTCCAGTGAGAAGATCCTCAAAAAATCAGACAGGGACGCGAGCTTCTAGAATTGATCCGAGAACGACAACTCAAATTCCTCGGACATGTAAGCATATATATATATATATATATATATAGTATAATATATATATATATATATATATATTTTATATATATATATATATATATATATATATATATATGTATATATATATATATATATATATATATATATATATATATATATATATATATATATATATATAATAACACACACAGATATGGGATGTGTGTGTGTCTGTATTTGTGTGTGAGTGTATATGTGTTGTGTATAAAAATATATAATATTTATATATATTAATATTATATAAAATAATAATATATATATTAAAATATATAATGCAGGTAGGGATGTGTTTTATAAAAATATTTACATAAATATAATATATATATATATATTATATTTATAAAATTTAATTTTTAATCATATATATTATTATATGTGTGTGTGTTGTGTGTGGTTGTGTGTGTTTTTGTGTGTGGTGTGGGGTGTGTGTTTTTTATATATACACGATAGATAAAGGATAGGAAATATATCTGCATGTATATTATCTCATCAATAACGGTATGTCTGTTTGAGCAGCCGGGACCTCTCCCCCCATCCTTCGCCACTCAATCGATCTTGCGCTTTTTTTCCATTGTACCATTGACACCCCGAAAATACTTTGAGTTGTCGCCAGTCTTTCTTCGGTTGCCTCTTCCCTGTTTCCTATCCCCATCCCGTCAAGTTTTCTCAAATCTTTTACTTTCATCACATGAAAAAAAACTCAGTTTCCTTTTTTTCAAGATGTCCAAAAACCGGGTCTTTAAAATTTATTGTTT
>NW_023659709.1:10000-12500 GCF_015228065.2 Penaeus monodon
GCATAAATATGCCTAAGGCCTTTCCGCTATATTGCTTCTTCGGGTATGCCCTGAAGAAGCAATATATATATATATATATATATATATATATATATATATATATATATTTATATATATATATATATATATATATATATATATATATATATGAATATATATGTATATATGTATATATATGTATATATATGTATATATATATATATATATATATATATATATATATATATATATAAATATATATATACACACGGGGAATACAAACTAAAGATAACCAAAAATGCGAAACTTTATAGCACTCAAAAAAAAAAAAAAAAAAAAATCATTGCCTTATCCCGCAATTCCTCCCTTGTGAATTCACGATTAAAATAAAATCCAAAAGAACACACGACTCGGCCAACACAAGGTTGCAGGTGTCAGACAGATAGGAGAGTCAGCCGTTACGTCAGGAGTTCCCCCGAGACGATCTGCCACTGACTGACGTGTCTGCCAGGAACACGCAATAAAAACCATTGCACGAACAAACTCACCTTGCTACTGTCCAGGTATAGCACCGAGATAACGCCTTTACAACACACTGGATCTGACGGCCCGGTCGGTCGGTCAGTGGCGAGGCCCGAAGGAGGAGGAAGAGCACAAGGAGGAAGGTAGGAGTAGGAGAAGGAGGAAGAGAAGAAGAAAGTGAGAGAAGAGGTCGTTTAAGGTACTTCTATTATAGTTCACAGAAAATAAAAAGAATAAAGTTTGATAAAGAATATCTTGCGTAGGCCAAATAGATAAAAAAAAAAAAAAAAAAAAAAAAAAAAAAAAAAAAAAAAAATACAGAGGCACAATAGGGTTTTCAGATCTTTTATATCTATATATATAACTTTTCATTGTTCATGCTCAAATCTTGATGAAACGTATACTAATTTTAAGTGACCAGCGGAAATAAATCCCATTTTTTCCATGTGACTGACTTTTATTTATCGGTATTCTACAGCTGTTAATATCACTGTACTAAGATTCTACTTTGTGTACTTTCCTTTACACCTACTGATATTGTGTACAGGAGGTTCACAGTTTGTAAAGCTCGAGAAAATCACATTTAATAATGTCAATTAGAAGGAATCAATATATCCTGTATGCAGTAATATTTCTAGAAGGTAAAGTAGTATTGAATGTTTTTATTTTTATTTTTAAATAAAATATTGGTCCATCTGCATTTACCATTCACTCATGCAGAATGTCTTGTTGACGCATTCCCTCATTCTGCTGACAGAGACAATCAATATTTCTTAATTATCGCATTACAAATAGTCCATTTTGCGCTGAACGAGAAATGCACTAGCCAGATGGGCAGTTTGGAACCTCGACCTTTTAGTTTAACGCCTTACTCTTTATAATACAATAATTTTTGGTACTCTAATCTCAGTCGTTTTTCCTGACAGTACTCTTGGTTCCTGCTGCATAATTTTGCGGATTTAGGCCCTACTCATTAGTATTCGTAACCGAGAATACTGACGAATATGCATTGTGGTCAGCGAAGGGGATTTAGTTAAAAAAGATCTTTTCGTCTCGAACAACGGAAGACTTAATCCAGCTGTCAGTATTCTTTAGTTAGAGAGAAGATGACAGACATAGAATCCACTATCTGATATCCATGTTGTTGGTGTAGTTATTACTATAATAATAATAATAATAATAATAATAATAATGATAATAATAATAATAACAATAATGATAATAACAATAATGATAATAATAATAATAATAATAATAATAATAATAATAATAATAATAATAATAATAATAATAATAATTACTATTATTATTATTATCATTATTATTATTAATATGATTAACCATCATTATCATTGCCATCATTACTATTATCATACCCACTCATACTCACACAAACATACACACACATACACATACACACACACCCATACACATACATACACACACACACACACAGACACACACACACACACACACACACACACACACACACACACACACACACACACACACACACACACACACACACACACACACTTGGTCCCCCCCTCCCTCACTGCCACCCAGCTGCTACAACTTGAGAGGGTGCAGAAAAGGGCAGCCAAGATAATTTTCGGCCCTGTCTATACCAGCTATGACAGCGCCTTGGCTGCCCTAGGCCTCACCTCCCTCGCCACTCACTACACAACCTCACTGCAGCAGTTTGGCCTAAAATTGCTGTGCCATCCACGCCACCGTGACCTGCTGCCCCCCGACGCGCCGCAGCCTCGCCGGGCTCTCGAGCCGCCAACAAACTGGTGCCCATCAGGGCCCGCACTGACCGCTACCACCGGAGCACAGTACCCACTCTAGTCCGACTCATCAACGAACACTAGTCAATATTTACTAGTCCAGATCCTAGCTCACCTGATTTTGTACTTGGCTTTTGTTAATCTGTTTATTTTGTTGTTATAGATTGTTAGTTTACTTTGTTGTGTGTTGTTTAATATGTTTATGTTCA
>NW_023659710.1:0-20756 GCF_015228065.2 Penaeus monodon
ATATATATATTATTACACAGACACACATATAAAATGTATATGCATATATATAATATATATATATATATATATATATATATATATATATATAATATATATATATAATATATATATATATATATACATGTATACATACATACCTATATATACATGTATATAAATGCACATCAGTATCATTATATTATTAGTATTATTATTATCATTATTATTATTATTATTATTATTATTATTATTATCAGTATTATTTTCATTATTATTATTACTATTATCATCATCATCGTCATCATCATTATTATATATATATTGGTAGATAGATCTGATAGGTGTATGTGTATATATATAGATAGATAACTTATATATATATATATATTATATATATTTTATAATATATATATATATATATATATATATATCTTGTGTGTGTTGTGTGTGTGTGTGTGTGTGTGTGTGTGTGTGTGTGAGTATGTATGTATGTATGTATTATATATATATATATATATATATATATAATATATATATATATATATATATATATATATTTATGTTATATATTATATATATATATATATATATATATATATTTAAAATTTAAGTTTAAAGAGTAGACTGGGTCAGCTTCATAAGGAGCGTTAAGCTCGAACTTGTTGGAGAAACCATTGATGATAAAGTAAACAATATTCAGTATTCGATCTTAGATGCAGCAATGACATCCATTCCTTAAACTTCGACAGATAGCGTTAAGCATAGGATTCCATGGTGGACACCAGATTGCCGCAGGGCGCTGTGCCAACGCAATAGGGCCTACAGGTTTTTCTTTTTTTTTATTACATCAATAACGAGAACATTTGCAATTACAAACTAGCAAGATATAGTGCTCGTAGAATAATAAGACTGACAGAAGAGACTCCTGGCGGAGTTTTGCCTCTACAATAAATAGCAATACCCAATATCGGAGGTTTGGTCCACTGTTAATAATAATAATAATAATAATAATAATAATAATAATAATAATAATAATAATATAATAAATCTTTCAAAACTAAAACATCATTCACGGGGGGACTATTTTTTATTCACCTAGAGACGTTGTTAATGTACTCACCAGGCAGTTCTCTTACACAAGCAGCTCAAAAAATTACCATCCTGCATTCCTGGCCAACCAACGAAGCGGCTGAGCTGCAAACTATACACTTTACCACAGGAGATTATTTTGATTACAACCAAGATTTCACAATGAATGAGCCTGTCCAAGCTTTAGGAGCCTGTAGAGAAACATCCCCGGGCCCCGATGAGATTCGATATGAGACATTAAAGCATTTTAATCATGATGCCATGATTAAATTGCTAGAAATGTACAATGAAATTTGGAAGAGCCACACTTTTCCAAACTCATGGCACTTCGCTCACATCATTCCCATATTGAAAGGAGGGGGAAATCCCAGAACCGCCATCTCCTACCGCCCAACTGCGCTGACAAGTTGCTTATGCATGGTCATGGAACGCATTGTTAATAGTAGGCTATTGTATTTTTTTAAATGCTAGAAATTTGCTAGTTGACGAGCAGAGCGGCTTCCGTAAGGGATGGCATACTCTTGATCAACTAATAAAACTCTAAAATCATATTCAGGAGGTATTTGCCAAAAAACTTTGATTTCAGTATTCTTAAATATAGAAAAAGGCCTACGGCATGACATGGCGATATGGCCTACTCAGAAAACTTTATGCCTTTGGATTGCATGGAAATTTGCCTTATTTTATTCAAAACTTCATTTCTGACAGAACCTTTGCTGTCAAGATCTTTTCTGACAATGTCATTTTTTCGGATTGTCCTGGATATGACGTTAAACTGCATCCCCCTGCTGCCTTGTAGGGTATGCCTCTTCAGGCAAAAGGCTAGGAGAAGGGAACTCTCACTCCAAATCCCCCTGCTGCCTTATAAGGTACGCCTATTCAGGCAAGGGCTAGGTCCACCGCCGACATCTGTGGTGGCGTCAGGAAGGGCATCCGGCCTTAATACGAAACTGCCAATGTAATAATAAGATGTGGATGAAACCAGAAGATCTGCACCTGCGACCCATGATGAACATGGAAAAGCCAGCTGAAAAAAGTCACTTTTTCGGACATTTTTGTCCAGGTAAACGGGGTCCCACATGGAAGTGTTTTGTCACCAACATTATTTCTATGCATGATCAATGACATCTTACCAGCTCGCCCTCGGAATCTTAAATACTCATTCTACGCCGATGAATGTGCATTATGGCATCCCAGTAGTAATGCAGAATTCTCGTCAAAATAAATAAGAAAAAAATCTTTCAACTCTAAAAACATTATTCACGGGGATACTATTTTTTATTCACCTAGAGACATTACTAATGCACTCGCCAGGCAGTTCTCTTACACAAGTAACTCAGAAAATTACCATCCTGCATTCCTGACCAACCATTGAAGCGTCTGAGCTGCGACCTATACGCTTGAAATGTACAATATAATTTGGAAGAGCCACACTTTTCCAAACTCAAGGCACTTCACCCATATCATTTCCATATTGAAAGGAAGGGGAAATCTCAGAGCCGCAAGGTCATGAAACGAATTGTTAACAGTAGGCTACTGCATTTTTTAAATGCTAGAAATTTGCTAGTTGACGAGCAGTGAGGCTTCCATAAGGGACGGCAAACTCTTGATCAACTAGTAAAACTGTAAAATCATATTCGGGAGGCATTTGCCAAAAAACTTTTTTGATTTCAGAATTCTTAAATATAGAAAAAAAAAACTACGACATGACATGGTGATAAGGGCTACTCAGAAAACTTTATGCCTTTGGATTACATGGAAATTTGTCTTGTTTTATTCGAAACTTCATTTTTGACAGAAATTTTGCTGTCAAAATGTTTTCTGACAATGTCACTTTTTCGGACATTTTTGTCCAGGCAAACGGGGTCCTACAAGGAAGTGCCTTGTCACCAACATTATTTCTATGCATGATCAATGACATCTTACCAGCTCCCCCTTGGAATCTTAAATACTCATTCTACGCCAATGAATGTGCATTATGACATTCCAGTATTAATGCAGAATTCTCCGCAACTCGCATCCAACTGGCACTGGGTGTAAAGCATAACTGGTAATACCTATTCAAAGTCTTCAAAATTTCTGGAAAGACCACATTGGTCAATTAAAGAATAAATGTCAAACTAAATTTACTAATGCATTGTTGGAAATAAATAGGGAACTGATAGAAAGCCTTTGCTAATGATATATAAAGCCTTGATTAGATCTCAGATAGAAAACCTTCCCTATTGATATATAAAGCCCTGATTAGATCTAATGAATATTATGGATAGATTGTGTATGACTCAGCATCAAACTCAGATTTTAAAGGTTTGGATGTTGTACAGAATGCTGTATTTATTTTGGAGCGTCTTCAGGTTGAATCAGAAGTACCTTCCCTCCGACTCAGACGCGGCCAGCAGGTGCTGATTTATGCCGCAGAAGTAGCTCAGGATCGGAGTCATCCTAACGAAAATGGTGGCATTAGGAGTTTTTCCACACGACTCTACGACCTCGTCGAGAAAGTCGGTATAGATCACTCTAATATCGATACCCTGGTACAGTCAAACATAGTGCAATTGGAAACCCGCAACTTTTCCATCATGGAAGCCTAGCTTCCATCAGGTAAGGCCATGGCACCGGAGGTGGAGGTACTACAGAGATTCAGAGAGATCTTTATTAAACATCTTCCTTTTTCCATGTATATACACTGACGGCTCCAAGACTAATGAGTGTATGAGAGCAGGTGTATGGTCGAATGAATGTGAGTTGAAGTTCAGATTGCCGAATCATACATCGATCTTTCTTATTGAACTTTCTGCGATTGATAAAGCTATAGATTTTGCACTATCGACGACCCTCGATACAATGGTTATATTTTCAGATTCAATAGGTTCACTTAAAGCCATTAAATCATTAGAAACCATAAAAAATGAAGGCAATATCATTGACAAATCAGTGAAGCTAATATGGGTACCAGGCCACTTTGGTATCCATGGCAAATAACAGGCTGACAAATTAGTCGGGTCAACTGGCGATCTGGACCTTAACATAGTTCGTACAGATCTCAGTTTTTTGTGTCTCTTATAAAAGCAAAAATACATCTGTAGCAAAGTGAGTGGATCAACATAGACATAAACAATAAACATAAACCAATATAGAAAAGTGGAACATAGCCCACTGACAAGACCGAAGAAAAGAGGTGATGTTGGAACGCCCAAGAGTCAACGCCACAAGAATAACTCGCCTAACGCCATACATCGAAAAAGATTTCCACTACAGCCCCTCCATTCTACAAGTCATCTTACAATAGCTCATCAAATAACCTGCCATCAATACAACACATAGAGTGACATACTGTAGAATTAAAGATATACCATTCACTACATTAAACCTTTTATCAGACAATGAAAAAAATATATACATAAAGTAATTGTCTTTCAAAGGGAGACAAACCTTTATGACCTTATATAGATTGATATAAGGAATAGGATTCATTGGCTTAATAACCTTGGCCACATGTCGTTGGTTGACAGAAAAAAAAATAAATGGTGTTATTTTTATTATAGACAATATAATTACTATACTGTCATAGGCATTAGTAAAAGCAATATAAAATAACGTAAATATTTTTCGAAAATCCAAAGAAAACGGGTTAAGCAGGCGAGACTGGCAGTACTCGTAATTGGGCTTTATGGTGACTTAGTACAAATGAAGCCTCATATGTGTAAAATAATCAATAATGTTAAACTCAGTAGGCATGGCATGTACGTATAGTAGCCATGTCCATCGGATTAGGACATATACGTGCGGTGTTTATGTTGTATGTGTTTATGCTGTGTGTGGTTAAGTGGGTGTGTTTATGTGCGTTGTGTGTGTTATGTGTGTTTGTTTATGATAGCTAGTGTGTTCGTTTATGTGTGTGTTGTGCGGTGTGTGTGTGTGTGTGTGTTTGTGTGTGTGTGTGACTTGGGTGTGTTGTGTGTTATGTGTGTGTGTGTGTGTGTGGTGGGTGTGTGTGTGTGGTGGTGTGTGTGTGTGTGTGGCACAGCCACTCGTTTGGATTGGTGTTGGGTGACAGGTACATTACTAAATGCGCACAGCTTGTATTTAAATTAATTTAGCGGGAAGACCCACACACACAAAACACCACACACACACACACACACACACACCATATATCTCATGACCATCGGATTTAGGGTTTATGTGGTTTATGTTGTGTGTGTTTGTTTATGTGTTGTGTTTATTGTGTGTGCGTTGTGTGTGTGTGTGTGTGTGTGTGTGTGTGTGCGTGTTAGTGTGTGTGTGTGGGTGGTGTGTGTGTGTGTGTGTGTGTGTGTGTTGTGTGTTAGTCGTGTTTGTGTTGTGTGTCAGTGTGTGTGTGGTGTTGGCCACAGCCACTAGTTTGGATGGTGTTGGGTGGACCTGTACATTTACTAATGCGCACAGCTTGTATTTTAAATTAATTTAGGGGAAGACCCACACACACAACACACAACACACACACACACACACACAACACACACACACCAAACACACACACACACACACACACACACACACACATGACATGCATTTATATACTTGAACAGTACCTTTAGAATCAACACTTTGCGCTGTTTCATCATTCATTTATGTTTCTGAATGTGCTAATGGATAAAAGTTCTAGTCATATGTCTTGTGTAATGTTACGCTGACTTATTGCTCAATACAAACAACAGCAAGGAATTGTTGCATCGTAACAGCTCACTTGGTCCTAATAGACTGCGTTGAGTGAGAGGATGATGCTAAATCCAACGCCTTCTCTGAATCCGTGTTCAAGCTTTACAATACGCTGTGGGAGGACCGTTCGCGGCGACTGTGGACCAATGCCAAATATACTTGTAAGGCCGAAAAAAGAAAAAAGAAAGAAAAGAAAAATAATGACGATTCTAAGAAACAACACCCTATAATTATATATATATATTATATATAATATATATATATTATATAGATATATATATATATATCTATATAATATATACACACACACATATATACATATATACAAACACCACACACACACAAACACACACATCACACTACACATATCTATATATATAATATATATATATATTATATAGTATAGGTATTGATATATATATATATTATCTATCTATCTGTATATATATGTATATAATATATCCATTATTTCGAGATTGTGAAAAGAAACCTAGGGAATTAATGAAATAAAGAACTAATGCGAAAAAAGGACAAGTTATGATATTTTCATTGACCACAGAACTCACACAGAAAACATATATGGATATACATATATATAAACACATGTCTGTATACTCAGATGTCAGTCATGACATATATATATTATATGTATATGTGAGTATGTGTAATGTATTTATTATATATATATATAATATATTATATATATATATTATATATATATAAACATATATATAGATCTATAATTATATAGATAGATATATCATTTTACATTTTATATATATATATATATATATATATATATATAAAATGATACTATGATATATATAGTATAGTAATATATATATATATACACACACACACACGCGCACAAACACACACACACACACACACAAATATATATAATTATATATATATATAATTAATATAGTATATATATATATATTATATATATATATATATATAATATAATATTATATGGGTGTGTGTGATTGTGTGTGTGTGTTGTGTGATGTGTAGCGGCTGGTGTGTGTAGTGTGTGGTGTTTTTTGGGGGTTGTGGTGTGTGTGTGTGTGTGTAAATAATACTATATTTATATATTATATATATATATATATATAATATATATATATATATACATATACATATAATACATATATACCAGATTTATATATATGTATAACTATATATATCTCGATATGATATATTATATATAGATGATATAGATATATATATGATATATGAGGAGTAGATATATAGGTATTTATTTGAGTGTGGGTATGGTAGTTATTTACGATTATACATGATATATATTATATATATATAATATATCTATATAAATATATAGTATATATATAATATATATAATATATATATGTATATATATATATATATATATATATATATATGTGTGGTGTGTGAAACATATACGTGTATTATATAAATATAAATATATGATTATTATACATGCATCAATTTGTATATCTATCTATCTATATATTTACCTAATATATCTATCTATCTATCTAATATATCTTATCTGTCTATATATAGATAGTATATATATCATAGTATATATATATATAATATATATAAACTGATTCCATATTATATATAACACATACATACACACACACACCAAACACACACACACACACACAACACACATTACACACACACACAACACACCACACCACACACCACACACACACACACACACATCTATATATATAATATAAATATCTATATAATATATATATATATATATATATATATATATATATATATGTGTGTGTGTGTGTGTGTGTGTGTGTGTGTGTGTGTCGTGTGTGTGTGTGTGTGGAGTGTGTGTGTGTGTGTGGGGGGGGGTGTGGTGTGTGTGTGTGTGGGTGGGCGTTGAGTTGTGTATATAGGTATATATGTTAATATATATATATATTATATATATAAGATCAATATTAGATATATATATATAAGATTATATATACGTGTGTGTGTTGTGTGTGGCGGCTGGGTGTGTGTGTGTGTGTGTGGGTGTGTGTGTGGTGGGGTGTTATGTGTGTGTTGTGTGTGTGTGTGTTGTGCGTATTTGTAATATACATATATATGCATAATATAATATATATAATATGATATATATATATCCATATATAATAATATATATATATATATATATATATATAAGTATACAAGGTAGTGCATCTATGGACACAATTAAAAACACCTTCCCATACGTACATGAATGTGAACGGAGGGCAGTGACCGTTGTACGTAATCAGTGACCTTACGAAACCACAAACCGCAAACCGCAACCATGTCCACAACAAACATATCATACCCGGAAATCATTAACCTCACTTTCACTGTGCCATTTATGTTCGTACAGATGCATCATAAGAGAAATAATGAAACAAATGCTGTCACTACAGACGAGTATCCCCTCAATGCAGGTGGACGGTGACATCGATTACTGATCAAAGCGTAAACACAAACCTTGTCGAGAGTGAAAGCAGTATGATCACGAGGTAACACTAGCCATAGATAATGATGGACTAGCACACCACACCTTATGGTTGAAAATGGTGCATCATAAAGAAAGATGACCAATACCGTAACCAAATCCATACAGTAGGCAGATGCTACAGATGACTCACCGTGGCTCCCCCCCACAACACCGCAATCATTCACCATGTTTAAACTATTTACCGAGATCGAGAATTGATTCGTTTACAGGACGAGGGACACCGTCTCTCCTCATGACTGAAACTGTCAAAAATCAATAAGAATAGTCACACAGGTCTGCTAATGACCGATAATTTCTGGCTTCCTCTCTCGCTGTACCAGAGATAAGAATACAATTAAGTGTAAAAGGATTATAAAAACTCGTCATACAATATATGCCTTTATTTTGCATTGTAGAAAACCACTATACAATGAGCTCGCACACACCCCATACGCACACACACACACACCCACACCACACACACAACACACACATACACACACACACACCCACCACCCCACCACCCTCTGCCATACACCCCACCCCACCCGCAATATTCCCATGTTTTTAAACTTGTAACCTGGATCGAGAATGGACCCTATTACAGGACGAATGATCATCCCTTCTAATTACATAATCCAAAATGTCCCTCTAATGGTGTCTTAAACGCACACCTAAAGGGTTACTCTCACCTCCCCTCCAAACCATCCTCCTCCCTTCCTAACAGCCCGCCCCCACATTCCACCCCCTACCCTACCCAAAGCAAGAAAAAGAGAAGCAAACAAAACAAAATCACAGTCTACTTAAGGAGATAATACAGCCTGCACTGAAGTGCCAGTGCATCAACCCCTCATAAAGAATGATTGCAAATCAAACCAACCCAATGCCAGGTCGCTCACTGAGGGACCCACTCCTCATCACCCCTCCTCCCTCCGCACCGCCTACCGCAAGAGTATTCGTGGTTGGACTTGTACCGGATCGAGAATTGACCCCTTGTACAGACGAGTGACCACCCCTCCTAATGAAGAAAACTAAACACAAATAACAGGCTTAAATTTTTCTATAATGTAATGCGATTTACCACTAGTTCATATGTTTTCACCTTTCATGCTTATAAAACTAAAAGGTAATAACTAATCGATTCAAAAGTCGTGGTGTTTATTCTATTTAGAGGCATTAATAGGGTGTTCAAGGTATTACACTCAGGTAAAAGACGGGGGTCCCCCTGTATTTACGCCTAAACACCTAAAATCAACACCTCTTCTTGCTCAGAGGTAATGATGAAATAATCGCCAAAGATTATAATCAGTATCTTTATTTTTTTTACAAATGCAATAATATAGCAAAGGTGCAGACCTAATAAAGAAAATTCAAAAGAAAGGACTATTCGCAGAACGACTGACAGCCTGCCGACCTCCTCTCCATATTTTAACGTGTTATACTAGCCGTTCACATCCAAAGACACTTCATTATGAAATATAGTTATTGAAAAGGATCATGAAAGTCTTTTGTACTTTATTACGGACTCTCCAAGCTTACACAAACATACGCCCTAAGAAGCGATAACACAAATAACAGGCTTAAATTTCTGTGTAAATGTAAATGCGATAACCAAATATTTAATACCCTTTGCACGTTTCATACTTATAAAACAGTAAAGGTTATTTCCACCTAATAGATTGAAATGACGCTGGTTTTATTCTATTTAGAGAGCATTAATAGGGTTTTGTCAAGGGTATCGACACCAGGTCAAAGAGGCGTTTCCCTTCGTATTTACACCTGAACACCTAATTAACTACCAACGAGCCGTCACTACTTGCCCATAGTATAAGATTGTGCACTGTAACTGACTTGACAAATGGCCCGTGTTTGGTACAGACGAATGATCACCCCTCATAACCAATAACAAACACCCGGGACAAGGGGAAAGAACCAACCCGAGGACGGATAGAAGTCAGGCAGGTAATGACCAAATTCAAGGTGTGACCGAAAACAGGTGATCCCTTCCTTCCCTCCTACCCCCTGTCCCACATTCCTCCATACCATTACAAACAAATAAGAGTAAGAAAACAGAAGCAAAACAAACAAAGCACCAGTCACAAGTCCTGCTTACAGGAGATATACAGCTCAGCACTAGAAGTGCGTCACACAGGTGAGTGATCACACCTATAGCTAATGAGCGTGACACGATCATATTGATAGCTCCATGTCAGTGTCGCTGAGACCCACCTCCATCATCACTCCCATTCCTCCCCAAATGCCTTTATTATGACTCTCAGCGTTACACAAACACACGTCGAAGAGGCGATAACAAAAAATAACAGCTTTAAAAGTCTCTGTGCAAAGTAAATGCTGATACGCCAATATTTATAATTTGCAGTTTCATACTTATAAAACTAATAGGTAGATTACATAATAGACTGAAAAGATGCTGGTCTGATTCTATTAGAGAGCCTGAATAGTGTGTTCAAAGTATATACACTAGGTCAAAGAGCGGGGTTTCCCACAGCATATTTTACGCGCTGAACACCTAATTATTACCAACTAGCGTCACCACCGTCCCACGTGTTGACTCAGTTATGTTTGCTAATTAACCTCAAGGGACAAGGCGGTAGATCTAAAGTCATGCCGCATTTCTCGAAGTTTTTACAATTACAATGCAACTTAGGAAATATATTTATTTTTTCCTTTTAAGACACATATGTAGAACTATATACAGACGGCGTATCCTTCCATACGAGATCGCCATAACAATACACCTCCGTTTTATGATGGATACAACACAGAAAGTGGACTAGCTCTCAGCTATTACTCCCACTCCTCACGAAATTGTCTATAGTACCTGGCTACACGTATATAGGAAGAAAAAGAACGATGCAACGGAACAAATATTGTTGCGTATTCAGGCCAACTTATTAAAAGTAATACATACATATATTTTCTTAATCTTTTACAAAGAGAGAAAATATCATAAGTCAGACAGAATAAAACTTGCTACTGAACCTCTTCCACATTTTCTGAAGAACAGAATATACAGCATTGCAAATGAAGAAAAAATCCTTCACCTATAATTTTTTCACATGCCACTAGTTGCTGCAGTGACGAAAACTGTTAAAGGACAATTAACTATTTCTATCTTCAAGAATCAAAAAAGAAGGCCTTGATGAATGTCTGTTACACATTTCCCTTTTAGCATTGACTCTTTATCAAAACCAAGAACTTTTATGAAATATTGAAAAAAAATAAGGTAAAATAATTAACTGGTTGCCCCTAATGATATAATGTTTGTATAATTGTCGCATATTGGACAAAGACACACACAAATTAACCAAAGCAGAGATTTTGACCATGGGTATTTTACCAGAGGGAGTAAATATACATGACCCCGCGATGCGATAGATCTTAGCAGACAGCATTGTGAGTTCAACTGATGCAGGTTTTTCTTTTCTCAACCGAGTTATCAACAACTATATATTATATTTCTATCAAAAAGATTCCTTTGCAAAATAAAAAATATAAGGTGCTTTCTTTGTTATGTGTCACATAGATATTCTTGTTTTACATGGCAGTAACGGGGTATATGACGAGCCACATACAGCGAGGAGGTACGTTATAGACAAAGGGTTGAACAATCCAGTCCTAAAGGGGAAAAAGCCACAACCGAAGCAATATTCTAATGACAAAAAAAAAGCATTGTATAGGAGAAAAAACATTCGCATTTACCCATAAGAAGGAGGGAGAAAGCTTTCTTTTCATAACTTAGAGAAAGCAAAATGCCCTTTTTTTCAAATACAAGGGTTGATTATTGAAGTAAATGTGTTTTAGACTTGGGGAAAGTATGGTAAGTGTTAAAATGTTATAGCAGTGCTGTCACTTTAACACAAAAATGTCTTATTTATCTAAGATGCTTCCTAAAACTCTGACAATGCTCAGGCAATATCCAGATAACTGGACGACCACAGACAGGTTATCAGGGAATACCCCTGCTTGTCACGACGATAATGACTTCACCGACATAGTAACAACCATTAATGGACGTGCGAAGTGAGGAAGATGCGAAAATAGAGCGTACACCATGGAAGTACTTTTCTCGTTCCTTTCGTGAAGAACTGCATAGTTAATGAATATCTACCATGGAAATCGCACCAATTCAATCCATTTGACCAAGGTAAACCCCCATGTTCTAGATAGCTTAGAAAGTTTAGAAATGCTGCCGCGGTTGTTCATCCTTCGGGTAAAAACAGGGGGGGGACATCTGTTCTTCACACCCACTCGTTCCGCCTAGCTCACGGTCTGTTCTCCCTATCAAACATGCCATATCTTGTGGCGAGGTCTCACCCCTCTTCCTAAATCTGCTCCTCCCTCCCATCTCCCTCGACTAAGAGCGACGATGCTGATTTTACCGCGAGGATGTAAAAAATGGTTCGATTATAATCTAGTAATTGGACTATAAACATAACTTCAAACAAACACATAAATATGTATTGACATTGATTGACCTTGAATTGGTGGAGCTTATAGCCCATATCAAGCTTGGAGTTCCTGCAAAAAACATAAAAATTTGTATAAAACAGCTAAGATTGGTCTTCAATTAGTAGCATAATATTAGATACTACTCATATGCACTACAATACAAAATCATCATAGTACAAACATTTGCACGACAATTTGTCAGAATTTATAATCTCTCTATCATTCATTCAAGTTTTGCGCTATCTCGCCGTCTAGCAAATATTATGCTCTTCCCACCCAGTTCGCAGACAGAAATACGATGGATAACAAGCACGATTAGCGTCTCGAGGTTTTCGTCACTGCAGCAACTAGTGGCAATACCGTGGAAAAATTATAGGTGAAGGAGGGTTTCTTCATTTGCATGCTTGTATATTAAGTTCTTCAGAAACAGGTGGAAGAGGTCAAGTAAGAAGTTTAGTCGTCGACTTAAAGATATTTACTCTCTTTGTTAATAAGATTTAAGAAAATATTATGTATGTATTACTAATTAAGTGGCTTCGCCTGTCGAATGCGAAAACAACATTTGTTACGTTTGCATCGTTCTTTTTCTTCCTATGTACGTGTAGCAGGTACTATAGATCAATTTCGAGGAGTGGAGGGAAAGTAAGGCTGAAGAGCTAGTCCACTATTCTGGCTTGTAATCACATCATACAAACAGGCAGGATGCTATTGTTATGCGCTCTTTTATGGAAGGATACGCTCGCTCTGTTATAAGTTATACATATGGGTCTTAAGGGAAAACTAATATTTCCTCAGTTGCCATGTAGATTGTTAAAACACGAGAATAGCGAGCAGGAGAGATTAGAGACAACACTTCACGCATTGTCCCTGAATAGCACTTTAATTAGCAAAAAATATACTGACGTCAACACGCTGGGGACAGGGGTGGTGACGCTAGCTTGGTAGTAATAGGTGTTCAGGACGTAATATGAGTGGGCAAATCCATTTTGACCTGGTGTAGATACTTAGAAATACACCTATTTCAGGGATCGCCAAATAGAATCAGACCAGGTCCTTTATCAAGAATTCTATTAAGGTAATTAACCTGTTAGTTTTATACGTAGAAAAACGGTCAGCAAATGATGAAATATTGAAGTTATCGCATTACATTTACACAGAGACTTTAAGCTGTATTTGTGTTATCGCCCTTAGGACGTGTGTTTGTGTAAGCTTGAGAGTCCATATAAAGGCATATGGGGAGGAAGGGGAGTGATGATGGAGGTTGGTGCGTTCTGTAAGCGACAAAACGTCGACACGGGCTATCATAGTGATCGGGTCACGCTCATTAGCTCTAGGTGTGATCAACTCACCTGTAACACTTCAGTGCAGAAGCTGTATTATCTCCTAGGCAGGATTGTGATGGTGATTGTTTGTTGCTTCTTTTTTCGTATATTCTTGGTTGTAATGGGGCGTAGGGAGGTAATGTGGGACAGGGCGGAGGAAGGGAAGGAAGGATCAACTGTTTTCGGGTCAAACACTCTGGAATTTGGTTCCTTACCTGGCCTGACTTATATCCGTCCTGCGGTTGGGTGTCTTTCCTTACGCGGGATTTGTTATTCGGTTATGAGGGGGTGAGTCATCGTCTGTAACACGGCCCCATTTGTCAAGTCAGTTACAAGTTCAAACACACCTAGTTAAACATATGGGCCAAGTATTGACGCGAGTTGGTAGATAATTAGGTGTTCAGGCGTAAATTTGAAGGGGAAACCAGTGAAAGTGCCAAAGGTTATGAAACATTGGTTAATCGCAATTTACATTTACACAGAAAATTTAAGCATGTGATGTTGTGTTTATCGCATCTTAGGGCGTTTACGTTTGTGTCAGCTGAGAGTCGTTTAAAACGACAACAAGAATTTCATGATTCCTTGCTCAATAAACTATATTTTCATTATGAAAGATGTCTTTGGGATGTAAGAACGGCTAGTATAACACGTTAAAATAGAGAGGAGGTCGCAGGGCTTATCAGTCGTCGTTTGCGAAATAAGTCATTTCTTTGAATTTTTCTTATTAGGGTCTGCACCTTTTGCTATATTATGCTTGTAAAAAAATAAGATACTGATTATAAGCTTTGCGATTATTTCATCATTTACCTTGAGCAAGAGAGGTGGTTGTTTGGGTGTTCAGGCGTTAAAACGAGGGGGAAACCATCTTTACGGGTGTAGTACCTTGAAAACCCTATTAATGATCTCTAGGATAGAATAAAACCAGCGACTTTTCACAATCTATTAGGTAATTAACCTTGTAGTTTTTATAAGCATGAAAGGTGAAAACGTAGGAAATAGTGGTAATGCATTGACATGTATATAGAAAACTTAAGCCTGTTATTTGTGTTAGTTTACATTCATTGGGAGGGTGGTCACTCGTCTGTAACAGGGTCACTTCTCCGATAGGGGGGACAAGTTCAAAACACAAAGCAAGATTGCGGGGCGGGTGTGGAGGAGAGAGGGGGATGAGGGAGGTGGGTCATCCGTGGACACCTTGGATTTGGGTGGAATTATGATTGAATCATTCATAGGGAGGGTGGTGACACGAGCACTCAGTGCAGGGCTGTATTACTCCTTAAGTAGGACTTGTGATTTGTGTGTTGCTTCTTTTCTTGCTTTTGGGTATGGGAGGAATGTGGGGGGCAGGGGCGGTAGGAAGGGAAGAGGGTTGGTTTGGAGGGGAGGGGAGAGGACTCCTTTAGGTGTGTATTGACATCATTAGAGGGACATTTGTGGATTAGATTAATTTAGAAGGGATGATCATTCGTCTGTAATAGGGTCAATCTCGATCCAGGTACAAGTTTAAACATGGTGAATATTGCGGGATGGGGGTGGGAGGGTATGGAAGAGGGGGGGTGGTCGGTGGTGGTGGTGTGTGTGTGCTTGTGTGTATGTGTACGTGTATGTGTGTCGTGTGTGGGGAGAGGGGTGTCTGTGTGTGTGTTGTGTGTGGTGTGTGTCTGTGGGGGTTTGTGTGTGTGTGTGTGTGTGTGTGTGTGTGAGCGCATTGTATACTATCCAAAAATAAAAGCATATATTGTATGACAGAGTTTTTATAACCCTTTACACTAATTGTATTCTTATCTCTGGTACAGTGAGCGAGGAGCAGATACGGCATAGCAGACCTGTGTTGGACCTATTTATTATTGATTTTGACAGTTTCAGTACTTAGGAGAGGACGGTTTTCCCTCGTCTGTAACAGAATCAATTCTCGATATCAGTACAAGTTAAACATGGTGATAAGTGCGGTGTGGGTGGGGGGAGGCCACGGGCGGATATCTGTAGCATTGGCCTACTGGTCATGATTTGGTCTACAGGATTAGTCATTCTTTCTGTTATGATGCACCATTTTCAACCCATAGGTTATGACTGCGGTGTAGTATCATTAGCTATGGGCTAGTGGTTTACCAGCACGTGATCATGCAAGTGATGCCTCCTTCACTTACGTCTCTCGACAGTCTGCCCTGTGCGTTAAACGCTGATCGATGCACAGTTAGCATCCGATAGACACTCGACACCTGCATTGGAGGCCGGATAATACATCGTCTGTACAGTACTCATTGTTCATATTGCTCTATGATGCTGAGTCTGTAACGCCTACATAATGCAACCAGTGAAGCTAGGTTAATGATTTCGCCAGGTTATGATTATGTGGTGTGGTACATTAGGTTGCCGAGGTTGCGGTATTGTAGAGGTTCAGATGAAGACAGATGGTCACTGATTACAGTCACGGTCACTGGAAGAAGCCTACTCATCATCATGACGTATGTGAACGGATTGGAGTTTAATGCGATACTATAGAACAATGCTCACTACTAACTCCATACCACTCCCACACCCAGATCTTCTTACCCCTATGTGTATGAAATAATGCCACGATATAGGTATATGAATATGATCAAATCATTGATAATATAAATTAGGCTGATATATGAATATAGATATATATACTATAGCATATATGTAGATATATATAAACCATATATATGCATATATATGCCTTATTATAGGAAATAGTATATAGAGATATATAGATATATGATATATATATATATATATTATATATGTATATATTATTTTTAGCTTATATATATATGATATATATAAATATTATATATGCATATTATACTTCACTATATATATATATATCATACGATGCACACACACAACACCACACACGCGCACACACGCCACCGACGGCAACCCCCGCGAACCACACACACACACAAACAGACATATTATATATATATATATAACTAATATCTATATATATACTATATATATAATATATATATAATATATTATATATTATGATATATATAGTTGTTGTATGTGTGTGTGATTGTTTCTATAAATAAATGTGTGTGTTGTGTATTCCCGCGCACGCTCTCGCGTGTTTGTGTATACATCAAATATGTAAATAAATAAAATAAATACATAACATACATACATAATACATACATATATTATATATCTATATATAGAATATATATATATATATTATATATATAGCTATAAATACATACTAAATGACGTAGCATCAGGTGATCCACATACACACACACACATGGTTAACCCACAATGTCAGCGAGAGTGAAAAGTGCCATCCCCACTGTAATAAGAAGTCTATCTGTTTCACTCTTACAGAGAGATTGCTCTACAAGTTCTTAGTCAGCACAAGGAGTCAGCTGCTAGTTTTTTACTATCTAATGTGTTTACCTTTTACTGTATTTTTGAAGCTTCATTTCTATTTTTTTTTTTTTCTTTTTTGTGTCTTGATGATATTACTATTTTAATAACAAGTTCATAATGCTAATATCAATAAGGAATGCCGTGGCACAAGCGATTATTAACGACAATGGATATCCCTATTTATTCTATCAATCTTATAGGGTCATAAAGTGTCTCTCTTAGAAAAGGCACTTACTATGGTTTTCATCAATTTGATAAAAAGATGATGTTGTAAAATCTTATTTTTTTAATGAAAAGAAAAAAAAAATGTTGTCTTTTGTGGTGTAATGTTGGACATTCTGTTTAAAATATGGTTATGGTTTGGTGGTATTACAAATTGGGCATTTGTTGAGGGTATTTCTTTCCATGTAGGGAGTGAGGTGTCTGTTATTATTGTAGCGTTGACCCTCTTAAGGCGTGGAGCCAACCCACCTCCTCCATTCGTCCTCCTTCCTGTGAGACTGGCGTACCACAGTGATGTTTGGTGTGAGTAGGGGAAGCTGGTCACTCACTTTGCCTCACAGATGTATTTTTGCTTTTATAAGCAGACACAAACCACCTGAGAGCTAGTTACGCAACATGAAGTGGTCCAGATCGCCAGTTGACCCGGATAGTTTGTCAGCATGTTCATTGCCATGGCATACCAGAGTGGCTGGTACCCCTAATACCTGATGAATTCGTGGCAACCATGTACTAAGAATGATATTAACCAAGTAGTCATTTTAGTGGGTTTCTAATTATTTAAGAACTTTAAGTGAATTAGGGAATCTGAAAAAATAAACTATCTATTGTGGGTCGCGATAGGCGAAAAACACTGGCTTTATCCAATGCAAAAAAGTGTCAGCAAGAAAGAACGAATGTATGATTCGGCATCTGAACTTTAGTTGTAACATGCTTCGACCATACACCCGCACCCACAGATCATCTGTTGAGCCGTCGGCGATATAATATGAAATGATAGGGAGCATGCTTAACAAGGAATCTCTCTCGAAACCTCTGGCGTACTCCACCTCCGGGCGCAGGCCTGGGATGATGGAAGCCAGGCTCCATGATAGAAAAATTGGGGGTTTCCTATGGCGCTATGTTGAATGAACCAGGTATCGAGGGGTAGAGGAGATGTATACCGACTTTCTCGACGAGGCGCTGTGGAGTTGGGCAAAGGGCCTGAGTGCCTCCATTGGGCGTGGGTCAGGTGCCGGGCCAACCTCTTGCGGCATAGATCAGGCCTAACTGACCGCGTTTCTGAGTCGGAGGGGAGGTACTCTGACCCCACCTGAAGACGCTCGATCCGAAGTAAATTTGAGGGCCCAAGACGCACAGAAAACAGCTTTCGGAAAGCACCAAACCCTTTTCAAACTTTTTCTCGAGCCGAATCATACACATTTGACCAAAATCTATTTTTAGACCTAATCGGGGTTTTTTATATCCCATTAAAAGACGTCTATCAGCCCCCCTTTTATTACCAGAAAGCACTTTTAATAAATTTAGTGCTTTTTGCCATTTATTTTTTTTAAATCCCAAATGGGTTTTCCAAGAGTCTATATCAAAAAGTAGCCCAAAAAAATTTAGCAGAATTTTGAAGGGTATTGGGGGTTTGTCTAGGTTTAGCCTGGTTCGGTTCCCCTATGTGAAAAATTTTTACCCAATACTCTTTCAAAGGAATTTTAAAACTCCACTGGGGGCCCCAGTTAGAATAAATCCAGGCAATTGGATTGTTTTGCTGAGAATTCGCATTATTGGGAGGCCACACGACATCTCAGCTTCGTAAGTATTAAAATTTCGGGAAAGCGGGTAAGATTCCTTTACAGCTAAAAAAAATGTTGGTGAAAAGCACTTCCTTTGTGGCCCCCCTTTGGGGCCCCAAAATGTCCGAAAAAGTGACTTTGGGGAAAATAATTTGCCAAAGGTTTGTCAGAGATAATTTTTGAAAAAACGGCAAGTTTCCCGTAACCCAAAAAGTAAAGTTTTCTGAGTGATCTTTCCCAGTATGTGTGGCATTTTTATATCTAAAAATACTGAAATCAAAAAATCTTTTGGGCAATTCCTTTGAATATGACTGCCAGCTTATATTTTCGGAGTTTTTGGGTCCTCTCGGGAAACCGCACGCTCGTCAATAGCAAATATGGAATTTAAAAAATGCAATAGCCACTGTTAATTCGTTTTCCGACCTTGAAGAAAATTTTCAAGCAATTGGGCATAGGGAAAGGCAGATCTGGGGTTACCCCCCCTTTCAATATGGGAAAGATGGGATGAAGTGCCCCGAGTTTTTGGGAAAAAAGGGGGCTTTCCAAAATTTATTTTAACCCCTGCAACTTAAAAATGTCATCTGTTAGATGCTTTTTCATTATATCGAATTACGGGGCCTGGGAGTTCCTTACAGGCTTTTGGGCTCGGGAAATATCTTATTAGATCTTTAAAACAAAAATCCTCCCCGTGGCAAAGGTAGGGTTGCAGCTCAGCCGTTTTCCTTTAGGTCAGGAATGGGGATGGGTTGTCCTGCCTTTCTCTGCTAAAAGAACCCGGGGAGGCAAAAATTCTCTAGGGAATCGAAATTAGTGCTCTCGTGGGTGATGCTATTAATTTTGAAAGATTTTTTTTTTTTTGATTTATTGTAGTGGACCCCCCCCTGAATTTTTGGGATTTCGTTAATTTGGGGAGACAAAGCTCCGCCCGGAGTCTCTTTTTTTTTTTTATACTCTAAGCCCCAGCTCTTTTTGTTTGCTTTTTGTAATTGCAAAGTTCCATTGTGAGTTTTTTTGAAAAAACCCCGTACCCTTTTTCGTTGCACACCCCTGGGCAATCTGGTGTCCCCATGGAACCATGGAACGCTATCGTCGAAGTTTTAGGAAGGTAGCAAAGCTGTTCTATAATCGAAATTTTGAAAAAGTTTACTTTACAAAGGTTTTCAAACAAATTTAAGGCGAAGTCTGTCTTTCTACGTTAAATTTTTGGTGCTGAAGGGGTTCTCCAC
The DNA here is from genome assembly GCF_015228065.2 of Penaeus monodon. NCBI lineage: Eukaryota > Metazoa > Arthropoda > Malacostraca > Decapoda > Penaeidae > Penaeus > Penaeus monodon. Next base: position 20,471 of record NW_023659710.1, read on the forward strand.
GTGTTGCATGAAATTTTAAACAAAAAAAGGAAATGATCGCTTCCAACGAGCGTCAATGGTGTGCCCCCGGCACTTGGTGCTATTAATGAAAGACCGTGATAAGTCAATAAAGCTCAAAAAAACCCGGATTTTCGCCCACCCGCTCGGAACCTCATTCAGAAGGGTTAATCAGATCTAACAACTTTAAATATTGCTCACCTTACCTCCACCCCCCGGGGGAACCCCCTAACGTTGGGATTAAAATCTCCCAAAATTTTTTATTGTTTGCAGAATTCCCGAAGACAAA
>NW_023659711.1:0-20755 GCF_015228065.2 Penaeus monodon
ATTTAACCCGTTTTAAAAAAAAATTTGAAAAAAAAAAGGGAAACCAAATTTTTTTTAACGAAAATTTTTTTTTAAAAAAAAAGATTTGTTTGTTAAAAAAAAAAAAGCCAATTAAAAAAAAAACAAATTTTAAAAAAGGGGGGAAAAATTTTTGGGGTTTTGAATTAAAAAAATTAAAAAACATATTTTTTTGAGTAAAAAAAAAATGGGGAAAAAAAAAAAATGGGGCTTGTTGAAAATACGAGAGAGAAAAAGTAGGAGTGAAATAGAGAGAAAGAGAGAGAGGAAGATAGAAATGATAGAGGAGAGAGGGGAGAGAGAGGAGAGAGAGAGGAGAGAGAAGAGAGAGAGAAGAGAGAGAGAAAAAGAGGGAGAAGGGAGAAAGGGAGGGAGGGGAATAAAGGGGATTGGAGGGGGACTGGGGGGAATGAGGGGATAAGAGCAAAGAAGAAGAAGGGGGGGGGGGGGAGGGAGGAATGGGAGTACAGGGGGGAAGGGAGAGGAGAGGATAAAAAGGAGATACGGGATAAAAGAGATAGGGGAAAGAGAGAGAGTAAAATGCAAAAACGAAGTTAGCAAAAACAGACGAAGGTCAGAGGAAATGATGAGGGGGAAAGAAACAGAGAGAAAGAGGAAAAAAAAAAAAAAGTTAGACGAAAAAAAATGTAGGATAGATGGAGAGAAAGAAAATTCGAGAAAAAGAAAGAATAAAAGGGGGCCATGCAAAGGAAAAACGGATAAAGGGTAAGCAATGGGAAAGGAATTAAAAACAATAAACCAATTGAAAGGGGGAAATAGGAACTGGCGAAGGAGAGGGAAGAAAACTATTTTTAACATGTGAGGAACATACAAAAACTAACAATACAAAAATGGCTATAGGTGAAGATTAATTTTGGCAAAATATAAAAATATATATTATTTGGTAAATATCATGATTTCAATGTATGCATGTGTATGTATCTATATATGTTTATACTTACCACACCACAAATATTATATTATATATTAAAATATATATATATATAATAAAATATTATATAATATATATATATTTGTGTGTGGTGTGTTGGGGTTGTGGTGTGTGTGTTGTGTGTGTGGGGTGTGTGTGTGTGTGTGTGTTGTGTGTGTAGTGTTTGACGAACTACTTGGCGCCATGTTAAAATCATGTTATTGGGTCTTTATCTGGGGTAAAATGACAAAGATTTCCCTGGAAAATAGTTTTTAGGTAATCAAAGTTGGTGGTTCTCTACCCCCGATAAAATCACCCACCCATCTAGGGTTAACCTCCCTACTATACTTAAATCCGCGCGAGTGCACACACAAGTGCCCGTATCGAATGTTTGTGTGCGTCCGTTCCACGGCATTTCTCGGGCGCCACATAAATAAAAAGGGCGTTTGCTGACGTCCCATAAAGCAAATCGGTTTTTTAAAGTTTAAGCCAGATCTCTAAGCGTATGCGCAAACGCGTCCGGGTTTAGTTTTAATTCTCTGGGACTAGCTTTCTTTTGAGTAAAAGTTAATTTTGCACATCACGGAACGAGTTTTAATCCCACCATCACGTATTGATTTCATACATAATAAAACGTCAACTCCATAGAAAGATGGGTTCAGTTTGCCTTTAAAATTTTTTAAATAAAAAAACAAAACCAATTCTGCATGATCAAAAAGATGTTGTCAAAATTCATCAAAAGAATTGAAAAAAAAAACGAGAAGAATTTCCCGATTTACAGACACAGTTTGTTGTTTCCCGGTTGGAAAAAAATTACCAAATTAGCAATTATTGATTTTAATAAATCACGAAACACGACTGGGTTTTCAAAATTTAAAGTAAAAACTTCCTGTTTTTTTGAACTTAGTGATTCAAAAACCCTGGGGGCATTTTTATCATGTCCTCGCTAGAACTCCCTTAAAAAACATTTCCTATCTCGCGATCACACAAACGGAAGAAACCCCGAGAAACTCGCGAAATTTTTTGGATTACTATATCTCATTTTTTTTGCCCTCCCTTCGTTGTCCAAAATATTTATAGGCATTTGAACCATTTATATAATCTTTTTGTACGACAAGATATATCGCATGATATAAAACTATATATTATATAAAAATTTTATATATATAAAATATATATATATATATATATATATATAATATTTTTATTTTATATATATATATATATATATATATATATATATTATTGTATATATATTATATATATTATATATAATATAAAATATAATTATAATGTATATTTAATATAATATATATTTTATATATATATATATATAAAATATATATATAATATTCCTTTTCTCTCCTCTCTCTCTCTCCCTCCTTTCCTCTCCTCTCCTCCCTCTTTCTTTCTCTCTCTCTCTCTCTCCCCTTCCCCTCTCCCCCTCTCTCTCTCCTCTCCTCTCTTCTCTTCTCTCTCTCTCTGTAGCAAACGTTTCCTTTTTTAAACTGTATGTTTTTTGTAGAGGGAATGCTTTTCCTTACAAAAAAAACAGCAGATTTACTGATAATCGCACTGACTTCATCCTCTGTGCAGGTTCTATGGGTTTGGATTAAATTTAAACTTTTAATTAACTTTTATGACGTGTTTGGGAAACGCCCATGGTCCGATAATAGAAACCCCTGGATATTCCGGCCTTTCTGCAATCTAACCATAACAAAAAAAATTTTAAAGAAAAAAAGCCCAATTTTTAATTCTTTTCCTTTTCCTTCTATTTCTCCTAAATTTCATCACAGAACGGGGGAAAAACAAACATCTAATGACTCACCATTTGACCAGTATCGAGCGCCTTGGTCCTCACTCAATGTATGTTCTCAAAATTGCTCCCTTTTCCTATCTATGATGCCTTTTTTAAATGAAGTTGTAAAAAATTTGTTTTTTCAGACGGAATGCTGTTCATTGTTAGGTAATGTGGATGCTTATCTGCTCTTACAATATTTACAAAACTTGAGTGAAAGTCCCCCGGTCTTTTTTGGGAAAGGTTTTTTTTTTTTTTTTTTTTATTTGTTTAATAAGTTTTGTGTTTACGATTCGTTTGCTAAAGGAAAAATAAATAATTTTTCTTTACTTCCACTCTTTTTTTCATCGAAGTTCATGCGGGCGATTTCTAGTATATTTTTTTCTTTTCATTAAGCGGGGGTTTTTTTTTCTCGTAACTTTGTTTTGTTTTTTAAAATTTAGAAGTGCTTATATTTATTTGATAGCCTTTTTAAATTAATGACAATGCTTTGTTTTTTGTTCGTGTATCGTCTTTTTTTTAAAAGTAAAAATCGTTAACATGGGCTTTTGTCTTTGTTCGGCGTCCCTTTTAAAAACTTAAATTGGTTTTTTAAATGATTCCGTTTTGTTAAAGATACTGTTTTTTTGGGTCCCCGTTGTTTTCAACCCTTTGGGTTTTTAAAACCGGTTTCCCGCGCTACTTTTATCATACTTTTAAACAATTATCCTCGTTCTACAGTATCCTTTTTTTAAATTTGAATCTCTATTTAGTCAAAAAAAAAATGGGCACCCCAGTTTTTTTTTTACCTTTGGCTTGGTAATCAGTAAAAAACTTTTTTGTTTAGGGAGTGTTTTTTTTTTTAAACAAGTCTTTGCTCGAAATACTTGTTTTCTTTTCCACCAATGATGTCTTTTTTTGTTTGTATGGGTTTTTATTCACCCTATTTACTATCTACGGGGCGGGATTTGCTCAATACTTTTTTTCGTTTTTTTTTTCACTTTGCAATATCAATGTTTTTTTGCAAATTTTTCTGTGTTCGCCATTCTGTCTTTTTTTCTTTGCACTCAGTTTTCAGTGATTTTTATTTCTTTCAGGATTTTTTTGTTTCGGGAGAGCTTTGTATAAAATTTCTTTTTTGTTTTTCATTCCCCGCTGTGTTTTTAATTTTTATTTTTTTCTCTGAAAAATTTCCCCCCTTTCTTAGAATCGCTTCCCTTTTATTCATCAACTCCTTTTTTCATCTATTCCTGCCCTTTTTTCAATTAACTTACTTTCACCCACACTCCTATCTTTGTGCAGCAATACCCACTTGTCTTAGGGGGTTTTTATTCGTTTTTACCTCGTTAACAATTTGTTCACAAAACCCTTTTTTTTTTACGCCTGTTTGTCGACGTTTTGACTTTTTTTTCACAAAGCCAAACCCAACCCAAAAGGGGCGACTGCCTTCTCCAGCAGTCCCCCACTTTGTTTTTTAAAACTGTCTTTTTTCGGCAAACGCTCTCTTTTTAACCTTTTGACTCATCTTTTGTTATTCTTTTCTCATTCTCATCTCCATTCCTTTCCTCCCTTTTTTTTTCCAAGTTTAAAATCTTTCGAACCCCAAATCTCCTTAATTTTGCCATTTTTTTAAACCCCTTTTTATACTTTTTTCTGTTTTTATATTTTTTTTTTAAAAAGGCCCTTGTTTTCTTTCTTTTTTACATGTTTTTGAATATTTTTCCCTTTATTTCCCTTTTTGCTCAACTCCGCTCATGTGATTTTTACTTTCTTTTTCCTCATACTTTTCCCAAATTCCCATCGTATTGTATTTATTTTTTATAAAAAATTTCCTTTCTATTAAAAAAAAAAAAAAAAGAGAAAGGAAAAAAATACATCGAAAGATACACAAAAAAAGCGAAATGATATGTCTGTATACGTATTTGTTGATTTTTATTCCCAGCTCTTGCGTCCCCCGTTTTATTTATCCATTCACCCCCTCCGTCATTTATACATCGATTTGTTAATATACTCACACCGAAAAAAATAACAAAATTTAGGGACCAAACCCTTTATTTATCCTTCACCCATCCCTCATTTATCATCAATTCGTTAAAAACCCCACCGAAAGAATAGCAAATTTTTGGGAACCAGACCACGCAAAACGTGATGAGAATCAAAGTATCCAAAAAACTTGAAAAGACTGCTTTTTTAACTCAGCTGGGCTCTCCCTCCCCGCTGTAACAGAAACCATTATATCTAAGCTTCGAAGGCTTTCGTAGCGTCTGTGAAGGGAAATGAGGGAAAGGGGGAGAGAGGAGGGGGAAGGAGGGGAGAGAGAGGGGGGGAGAAGGGGGGGGGGAGGGGAGGGAAGGGGGGGGAAAAAGGGGGGGAGAAGGAGGGGGGGAAAAGGGGGGGGAAGGAGGGAGAGGAGTTGGAGGGAGAAGGGGAGGAGAGAGGGAGGGGGAAGGAGAGGGAAGGTTGGGGGGAGAAGGAGAGGGAGAGAGGGAGGGTGGGGGGGAAGGGGGGGGAAATGGGGGGGGAGAGGGAGGGAGAAGGAGGGGGAGAGGGGGGAAAAAGTGGGGAAGAAGGGAGGGAGGAAGGAAGGGAAAGGGGGGGAAGGGGGAAAAAGGGAGAGAGTTTTTTGTTTTGAAGGGTGGGAGTGTTTTTTTTTTAAAAAAGGGGGAAATGGAGGGAAGGGGGGAAAAGGGGAAGGAGGGGGAGGGGGGGGAGAAACAGGGGAAAGGGGGAGTTAATAAATATTTTATTATTTTTTTTTTTATATTTTATATTATATTTGTGTGAATTACTACACACAAACAGACACACCACACCACACACCCTCACACACCAACACACTCATTCATCACCCCCCACCATCCAAAACAACAGACAAAACACACCACACACACACACACACACACACATCCCTACATACACTCCCTCACAACCACACACACACACACACCACCCCACAACACAACACCACAAAAACACACACCCCATCCAAACACAATATATATTATATATATATATATATATATATATATATATATATAAAATATTATATATATATACATTTTAATATATTTTTTAAATATATATAATTATATATATAATTATTTTTTAATATATATATATTATATATAATATATATATTATAATATATACACACACACATTTTTTTTTTTTTTCATGAAACTATCATAATGAAATCAAAGTGCATTGTGTTCGTCCACCCGTCCATTGTGCTTACATTTTACGCCCCGAAAAATATTTTTATGTAGTAAAGGTAAGATTGTGAGAAAATCTTCGCAACAGAAGATTTATTTAACAAGAGTTTTTCATATTAATGTTTTTTTTTTTCTTTCTTTCTTTTTTTTTTTTTAAAGGGGGATGAAGAAAAATTTTTATCTTTTTGGTGTAAATTAGATATATTTGGCATCAAAAAAATCAAAAATGACAATAGACACTCAGAGACAAAGCGAGTGAGAGAGAGAATAAAAATCGAAGATAAATCGACTAACATGTCATAAAAACAACAGAGAAAGGCCCCTACCAGACTTGAAAAATAAAAAATAAGTAAAAAAACTCTTTGGAAGAAATGATTAAATGACTATAGAAAATTTCGAACCTTCTCGCTCGGTCCTGGAAACCCAAAAATCGGGTTGGGAACGCTGCTTGCCTCATCACCTAATCTTCCTGATCGACCTCTTTTCCTTTCTTCACGTGTATGTTTTTAAGTTTGCCCAATTTTGACGAAAGGGGGGAGCTCCGGGTTCTCCTAAAATATGTTTTTGCTAAATTTCAAAAGATTTGAGATACTTCCGACAATTTCACCTCAGGTTCTGCAAACGTGAGGCCTCCTTTTGAGTTGTAAATAACTCCCCCGTCCCTGTATTCCCGAAACCGGAAAAAGCTGCCCAGACCCCAATGCGAATTTTCCCCTGGGAATTTCCGGGGGGGAAAAAGCGACAGATTAAAAAAAAACCCCCCAAACCTCAAAATCGAAAATTAATGAAATTGACATTGGCCATGAATTAGTTCCTTATGTGTATATAAATGTAAAAGTACTTGTCAAAAAGCCGATTTCCTCAATTCTCTATGACCGAAAAAATTATCTCTTTCGTGTAATGACTGAAAAATTTTTTTATCCAAAATAAAACCAAAAATCCATCAAACGGCTTTTCTTTCAAAACCCGCGGAAACTCCACAAGCACAAAAACCGGGAAAAATCTGGTTTATAAAGAACTTAGCCACTGAAAGACCCTTTTTTAGACTCGTACTCCCCAAAAAGGGGATGCCCAAACCGGTAATCCTTTTCCACACTCTTGAAAACTGGAAAGGGGCAGATCGAAAAATTTATACAAATAAGATGGTAACCTCTTCAGATCGCAACCTCAGAGTTTTCCAAAAGATAGTTCCCCTTTCAGCATGAAACCCAAAAGCAGGAATGAAAAAAATCAAATTTCTGTTTTTTTTTCCTCAATGTCCCCCGTAACGCCCGGCTTGCCTGTCGGCCATTTCTAAACTTTACACGCCAAAATTTAAAACCGCATGTCCTTCCTTCCTTCCCTGCCAAGAGTAACCTCTACAACTATACAAGCCGGGCCTTTAACCTATTTAAACCCGGTGATGGCAGTTGCTTACTAGGGCCCAGGAGTCCAACTTTAAAATTGCGACTTTGTTCTTAAAAATCAACCAAATTAATGTTTTTTAGCCCGCCTCGCCTGGCACAACACCAGACTCTCACACTAAACTTTTACTCACCTATTTTTGACCACCACGTGGCCCCTTACAGTGTTCCTGATTCTCTAATGTACACTGAAATTTTCTTTTTTGAAAATTGTTTACAAAAGTGAAGCATGGATTCGGTTTTTTAAAATTAATGGCCTTATTTTAAAAATGTGTGTGTGTGGTGTGTGTGTGTGTGTGTTATGTGTGTGTGTGGTGTGTGTTGTTGTGTGCATATAAAATATATATATAGATATTATATATATATATATATATATAATATTAATATCATATATAATATATTTTAAAATATTATTATATAACCATATTATATATTATTTTATATATATATATAAAAATTTATATTTGAGGGTGTGTGTGTGTGTGTGTGTGTGTTTGTGTTGTGTGTGTGTGTGTGTGTGGTGTGTGTGTGTGTGTGTGTGTTGTGTGTGTACATATACACAACATATACATAATATAAAAACAATCTTACTTTTATCTGTCTATCTATCTATAAATATCTATCTTATCAAACTATTTCTATTAAATACACACCAGACACCAACACAAACAAAAACACACACACACCACAACCACAAACACACACACAATATATTATATATAATATATATATATATAATATATATATATATGTTATAAATTATATATATACACCCATACATATACATGTATATTTTATTTTATATGTATAATTACATACACACACCCCAAATAAAATATCATAAATTATAATATGTATATTTATTATATTATATAAAATATATAATATTTTATTTTTAATATATATCTCTCATCATCAAGGGGCTAGCGCCACGGGGCGCAGGGCCGCATCCCCCTTCGTTTCAGCCACGAAATCCCTCAGGTGACCAAAATAGCCGTTTTGGCGACCCGGGTTTATCAAGTAACAGTCCTCCCATTCTCACGGTGAACCCCCGGGTTGGGACCCGGGGGTCCTGCCAACTGCCCCCATACCTGGCGAAGGACTTGTTCCCAAAAGGCATAAAAGGCGAACCTAAACACGGGATAACGTCCAGGTTTCGTTTCCATAAGCAAACTGGCAGTATAAAAGGCCTTTGAAGACACGCATTTGGGCCCTTCTGCTAGGCCCGGGGAATTCCAAAAACGCTCTTGTTATCGAGTTCAGGGCCCCTGTTGCCAGACCAATCTGTCTACTGTTTTTCCTGGTCTGAAAACCCAGAGATTGGACTACGCTACCTAGGTATGTAAAACTTTCTGTAACTTCAACATCCTCCTGCAAGCTGGTCAACTGAACGGTTTTCCCCAAAACCGGCCCCCAAATCCAAAATCTTGGTCTTGTCCAGGAGACCTCTAGGCCTGGGGGGCTTCGCCTTTTTGCTAAATGCAAAAAAGGCCCCCAAGGACTCCAAGGACTAAAATAGGATGGCCCCGTCGAAAAGTCAAGGTCAGAGCCCTTTATATTGCCTGTGTTGCCCCACACTACTTTCTGTAGCTCTGCCCATTACCCACCCTAAAAGTGTTAAAAAGTGTTGGGCAAGGACCACCTTGCCTCACCCCTAAATTAACGGGGAAGAAGTTCGCATACCCCCCACATTTTACACATTTTGGGTACCAGTATAGGGGCTTCTATCGGGCCTAATCTGTAAATTCCCCTGACCTCAGGTCTCCCATAGCGTTCCCGATGCACCGAGTCAAACCCCTTTCTTGAGGTCGAGTAGGCTGCAAAAAACCCACCCCAAAACTCACGACGGCGTTCCAAAAATTACTCAACGCTAGTAAAAACGTCTATCATGGACTTGCCAGGATAAATCCAGACTGCTCCGGTCTCTGATCCTCATGGGTGGTTCGGATCCGTTTCAGAAGAATGTGGGCGAGAACCTTGCCGGGTATGCTGAGCGTGAATCCCACGGTAGTTGCTAAAAACCCCAACGATCCCCTTCCCCTTCCGAGGGGTGACCACGGCCCCTCAGCGGGTCGGGGGAATGGTACCGACTCCCAAAAATGGCAGTCAGGACTGTATAGGCCCCATCCATATTTTCACCTCCACCCTTTTCAGTTCAGCGGGATACACATATCCCCTGCACTTTCCCCTCTTCAGTTTGGAAATCGCCAGCCTAACCTTAGTTAGGTAGGGGGTTCCTCGCTGAGGGGTGGGTCTGGCACGGGCACTAAACCCAAATCACTTGCTCCAAGCAACTGTTGGAGGGTCTACCGGACAACCAAACCCAAACCTGGTACCAAACCGGGTCTCAACTGCAGCATCTGTGAGAGGGGCTTAAAAAATTCTTTTTTCCCTCGGTTTGGGCAGGCAGGAAAGGTCTTTCCAAAAAAATGGCCTTCGATCTCCTCACAGATTCCATGAACTTTTTCCTTGTCCCTTCTCCGCAGTGCCGGTCCTACGCACCTGAACGACGCAAGACTTGTTTCCCCATTCACCGAGCCTTGCACATGCTTCGGGGCCTCGTGGTCTCCGGGGAGATGGAATTCCCCTTTGCCCTTGGGCGTACCCAAGGGACTCCTGAGCTGCTTCGGTCAAGACTGCCATGGTGAACCCCGGCACACTCCTCCTCCCTTAGTCTTCCATGAAACCCTTACGGGCCACTGGGGGACGGGGTTTTTAAAGGGGACCCAAAAGGTAGCCCAACCACCCTATGGTGGGTCCCACAAAATGGGCGCTCCGGTAAACCCTGCATTTCTGGAGGACCTCCATCGGTGTAACAAGAAGGGTGGGATCTCCTTGGCCACTGAAACCCGTATCCTGAAACAAGTCCAGCGATGGGGTTTTTGGACGCGGGTACCAGGAGCCAGAATCCTCTTTTTTTTTGGGGACCTAGAAAATCCCGGAGAAAAGGCTATTCCTCGCTGCTGGGATAGCTCCGGAGCATAGGGGCCGATAGACATCTCTAGCCCTCGGTCACAGCCATACCGCTTGAAATTTTTCCCAAAAAAATGCGAATATCTCGCCGGGGCAATCGCCTGCCCAAAATGCGAGTTTGCCCTAGAAAGCCTCTTTCACATCAATTTTATTACAAACGGTAGGAGGTATACAGCAAAAGAGACATGAAGTATATATATATATATAATATAATATAATTTTATATAATATATATATTATATATTATATATATAACATCATACAACATACATATATTATATATGTGTGGTGTGTGTGTGTGTGTTTTCTGTTGTGTGTGTTTGTGTGTGTGTGTGTGTGGGGTGTGTGTTTGTGTGGTATGTGTGTGTATGTAATATAATAGTCTATCATTTTTCTATCTTTATCTTGTTCTATATCATCTACAATACACACGCACACCAATTATATATATATTTTATATATTATATAATATATATTTATATATATATATATATATATATATATATATAAACAATATATGTATTGTATAAATTTGGGGTTGTGTGTGTGTGTGTGCCGCCCCACACACACCAACACCCACACAAAACCACACACACACAACACCACACACACCACACACACACCAAAACCACAAAACACACCCCACACACACACACAAACCTACAACACACACACAAACCAACAACACACATAAACACCACACAAACCCCATTAAAAATAGTGTTTATTATATATATATATATATATATATTATATATATATAATTATATCGTATATATATTTAAAAATATATATAATATATATATATTATATTATTTTTGTGGTGGGTGTTTTTGTGTGTGTGTGTTGTGTTGTGTGTGTGTGTGGGTGTATGGCGAGGTGAGCCCCCACAAACAACAAAAAACACACACACACAACCCCACACACACACACCCAACACACCACACACAAAACAACACATATATATATATAATATAATATATATATTTTATATAATATATATAAAATATATAATAATATATATTATCAAAACACACCAAACCCAAACAACACCCCAATCACACACACACCAAAAACACACACACACACACCACATATATATATATATATATATATATATATTATATATTAATTATATATATAATTTTATATCCTATATAAAAATATAATATTATGTATATATATAAAATATATATATATATTATATATATATAAATATTTATATATATAATATAATATATATATAATATAATAATATATATATATTATAAAATTTTAATATATAATTTTTATATATAATACTACATCAACATACACCCAACACCACACACACACCACCACACAACACACACACCCAAAAAACCACAAAACCAAACCCCCACACACCCACACACCACCAACATATATAATATATATATATATATATATTATATATATAAAAAAAAAAATAATATTATATATATATATTTAAAAAAAAATTGACAATGCAAAGACAAAGATAATAAAGATACTTATATAAAATGATTATAATAATGATAATGTGATATGATGAGGGGTGGTTTTTTCATGAATGAAGATAATAGGCAAGAATAAGACGGGTAAAAATGAATATAAAGGGAAATAGTGTATAACTAAGTTACGTGCAGTATAAATAAGTATGTATGGGCCCCACGACCTCCCGGCCCTCCCCGGGGGGGGGGAGCACTTTACCTGTGGATGGACTCAAAAAAGGGCCCTAAAAACACAAGGAAAATTGCACCCGCAAAAAACGGGAAATTTGTGTTGGGGATTTACTGTGTTCTCCCGTTAAAAGTAAAATCCTAAAATGCCACGATAAAACTATAATACGGGTGCACACCGACAGGAAGAAGGCAGCGAAGGACAAAAACGAAGAAGGGGACAAAAGAACTTTTAGCTCACAAAACCCAAAATGAGGATCAAAAAAGGGAAAGGAAAACCCAAAAAGAAATACGAAAACTGGGCCCAAAAAATAAAATAAAATCACAAAAGGGAAAAAGAAACATAAAATCAATTTAATATCAAAAAACAAAAAAAAAATACAAAAGAACCCGAAAAAATAACTTTAAAAATTAAACTTACAATTATTGGACTAAAAAAACAATTAAATATAAAAACATAAAAAACAAACTTAAAAGCTACAAACGTAAAAATTATACAGATCCAAGACATTTAAAAAACTATTACTAACTTGAGCAAAATCCAACTAAAGCTTAAACAAAAAAAAAGATCTCAAAAGACCAACCGATTTGGGAAAAAGTGGGGTACACTGTCCAGGAATACTGGAAAAATACACAAAACTGAAAATTTTAATACCCATAATTTTTCAAGCACTAAATTATTTTCAGAGAACTTTCTATTACTTAGAATACTAAACACTACACTAACCAAAAAACCTCTCACTGGGACAATTCTTTAAAAAAAGCAAAGAGGGAACCACTACGCTAACCTGGTCTGAAGGTCGGCAAAAGGGGGCCAAAAGAGCAATTGCGGATTATCTCGCCTGCACCATCCTCATCTGGGGGGTGGGGGTTCTCAGTCGCTCAGCTGAGGAGATAAACTTCTTGTAGGAGGAGACAGTATTCTGATCAAGCGTGTTAAAAGCCGTCTTCTTAAAATACAGCCAAACCCAAACCCAACGAGGTCCAAGAGCTCCACCCTTCCTGCTCCCACCATTCCAGGAAGGCCTTTAAAAAACGACTAATCACCGACCTCAGCAGCAAAGGTGGACTTTCGAATTCACCGATTATAATCCCGGGCTCAACCTTCCCCCGGCCCCACACGACTCTCAACGGCAATCTCTCTTTAGCTCTCCTTAACCCAGCAGCAAAGGGCTGTGGTTTCTTCATGACAGGTTGATCACCCCTGCTAGTCTGCACTATTTATCCAAACGAAAATATGGCAAAGTTCATCCCCCTTTAAGGGAAAGCCTCCAGAAGTTTGCCAAGGCGTTTTTTACCACTCGTTGATGCTTCAAACACCCCCTTGCTTGGGGATGGAAAGCATGGGGTAAATAGCTTGTCACTGCTAAAACAAAGCCCTAAAAAGATTTTTTTTAATTCTCGGCCATTGACTGTTTTGCAATAGATGGGTGGCCCCAAAAAGTAAAATGATTAAAAAAGTTTGGTTTCCCCACGGCCAAACTGTTTGTCTTTTTCTCGCAGAAACTCATTGCACATCCTTTGCTTCTGATTTAGGGGTTGTGGTGTGTGGGCACCTCAGGGCTGAGGCTAGTAGCTGTCTGACCCGTTGCCACAGCTCTATATGGGGGGTTTGGGGGGTTAAAGGGCTCACCCCTTCCAGCCACTTTTTTCCCGCCCGAAATTTTTTGGCAGTTTCCTTGGAATCCCTGACTGCCCTTCCCCTTTTGAGGGTTAGGTTGTCGGGTTCTTTGCCTTTGGAATGTTTTTTTCTGCACATGTTCACTCTTGGTTGATTTCCTTTTCTCGTCTTAAATACCGGGTCTTTTTTTTAACTCCTGGGGCTGTGGTCAAGTTTTGGCAAGTCCCCGTGAGGCTGCTTGATTTATGGCACTGTAAGTCGGCTTCAACCTTCCACTTTTTTTACTCTGTGTGGGGTTTATTGCACTAAACAGTGGGGCCAAGGATTCTGAAGGCTTGCCATTTGGCCTTGTCCGTTTTCAATCTTGGATTTGGTTTGGCATTGAGCTGGGGGCATCCATGAGGGGATAACAGTGCCATAATGGTCACTTTTTGGGCAGTCCATCAACACACCAACAATTTTCCCCCACCGAGCCCCAGGGCCAAGGTAGGTCTAGAACCCCCCTCTGACGCGTTTTCTCTTGGTACTGAGAAGAGCGACTCCGGGAAAGTCTCAAACACATTGGGGTTGTGAGGCCTGTCACTCCGGGGCCCTGCAGGGAACCGGGGGGAAGGGTCACTAAATCCCCACTATGCCCCTTGGTTTAGTTTTAGTACAAACCTGACTAATGGAAGTCCCATAGCCTTGCTTCTCTACACATTGTAACTTGGGGGGCCCCCGGCCGGGGATCTCAACAGCAAGAGTTAACGTCCTTTCCACAGTGCGGTGCCGACTATTTCAGAACAAGGGGTTGTTTCTTGACCCGGTGTCAACCTCTTTTGCCAGCTGTGCTTTGGGAAAAGTGAAGAAATGATACCCCAAAAGTGAACTCCCCCCCTTTTTAATATCTCCAAAGCATGACAATATCAAGTTCCTTTTTCCCTATTGTGTGGAGGAGGGTTTGGGTTTTGGCATTTGACTGGCCAGCATCCCTGAGGTAGTACCGTGCATAATGGTCCTTTTGACAGTCTCTCAACACCCAACTAATTTTTTCCACCGAGCCCCAGTGGGCCAAAGGTGGGTCAGAACCCCCTCGACATGCGTTGGTCTTGGACTAAAGAGCGTCTCGGGAAAGTCTCAAACACATTTTCTATGTATGGGCCTTTTACATCCGGGGCCCCGCAGGGAACCAGGGTGGAATGGTGTGCCTGAAGTCCCCCTATGATCACTTGGTATTATGTTTCAGAGCAATGCCTACTAATGGTAAGCCCTATACCTGGCTTCTCTACACATTTTTACAGCTTGAGGGGGGCCCCGGGCCCGGGGATTTAAAACAAGATTCAACTCCCTTCAAAAGTGCGGGCATGATATTGGAAAAAAAGGGGTTGTTTCTCGACCCCGGGATCAAGCCTCTTTTGCCAGCTGTGCTTGGGAACGTGAAGAAAAGATACCCCAAGAAGTGAACAGTCCCCTCTATTAATATCTCCAGAAGCATGACAATATCAATGTTCCTTGATTACACTATTGTGTGGAGGATGGCATTCTTTGTATTAAAGCCATAGACATTCCACTGTAGTATATTTAGTTTGTGTGTCATGATTTTTACTTGGTGATAGTTACATGAGAGACGTCCTTTGTATTTGGATTCAATCTGTTAATCGGAGTCTGACAACTCCATTGTGAAGTCCTCGCTGGTTGAGGGGATCCTCATCTTTTTTTGGGGGGCTGTTTTACAGGTTATACATAGGTCCACTGAGAGGTGAAGAGCCTTTGGAACCTCTGACTTTTGAGAGTTTAGCTTTTTTCACAGGTTTTATCTGTTGTGTATTTTTTCTTTCTGACCTAAACTGGGTGATGTCAGTTTGTTCTGGCACTGGATGCACAGATTCGCCTGTTTTGGGTCTGCCTGTGAGGTATGGGCAGGGTTGGAGTGGGGAGGGGAATCTTATCCTGGGTGAGGGTGGGGCTGCTTTGGCTCTGTGCAGCTTCCTTCCTTTCAGGACTGCAACAGTCCCGGGTTATTGCCGGTCACAGCGACCGTGAGTGCCTTCTCCTCCTCACTCGACCTCCCCAAAGCTGTTGCTACTGCAGTTGATTACAGCAGTCAAGAGGAGAGACATGTCCTCGTCAAAGAGGAGAGTCATGTCGTCCTCGTCAAAGAGGAGTTATCGCCTTTTTTGTGGTGCTCTTTGAACCTTTATACTTGTGGTTCTTTTTCTGCACATTTGGGATTGTCGAAATCTCCTTTTTATTGGAGGTATCCGGTGTCGGCTGTGGAGGAGCTTCCTTCCTATTAGGAGGTCGGGAAGCCTTTTCTCTTTTGTCTGTCCCCAGACATGGTGCTTGGGGAAATAGGAACAAAGTTCTGGTCGCTTTTTGCAACCTCTTGTCGCCTGAGCCGCCTCTTTACTGACAGAGCAAGCAGCTCCAGGCACAGTTGGGACATTTGACTCTTGTGTCCCTTTGGTCTTCCTTGTGTGCTTTGTGTGCCTTGCTACAGACACCATATTTAGGCTTGGCCTTGCAGCTAGCCTGGCGGTGACCGTATCTTTAGCACTTGAAGTACCGAAGTGGCTCAGTTCTTAGGCTGAAGGTGCCTCAGTTACGCAGTTCAAGGGTAGTGATTGGGCTCCTTTCAGGGTCACCAGAACTTGGCTGGTTTGGGCTCTTCCCTTTCGACATTCGGGAAGCCTCCATGACCTGTATGTGTGATGTGATCAGATCCACACTTATGAAAGTGAAACCATAGTAGGGGGTCCAGACTCTCTTTCAAGTCTGTCTCCGGCCTGGGTCGTTTCGGACCACCCTTTTGGTTTAAATTCTGGGCTACGGTCGTGGGAGCAGCAGCTGTTTCGGCTAGTTCAGCTTTACTCCTCTCGGTCGGGAGGACGTCTGATTTGGGTACTGGCCTGGAGAAGCCAGCACGAAAGCCCATCTGCTGGACAAACTCATGGACAGACATGTTTTTTGGCTAATGTCGTGTCCATTTTAGCAGCAGGTCTGACAGTCAACTTGTGCTTTGGATTTTCTCTTGCCACTAGAAGCCATGTATGGCTTCAGAGTGATTCCTTTGCACGGTTCGTTATCATTTATATTTCTATGTTTGGAGGGGTATATAGAATTAATTCCCATGAAATAAGCAGTTATTTCATCCTCTCACGCCCCCCACCCACCACGGAGTCCAACAAGGGGGAAGCTGTATTGAACTAATGTCTAACAGCCACACGAGTGGTGAAGGGGTATACGCAGCCAATGGCCGTTGTACATCATTGTTTGACACCCTTCCTTTCTCCCACTCCAGTGCAACATCCACACAAGGATTGTATCACCTCAGAGAGGTAGCCCAGTTCCTGCATCTTAAAGAAGAGATTTCCCGTGGTAGGACCACGCGTCTGGAGAATCGGGGAATGCTGATCTCGGTTCCAGATTTTGCGGCTTAAATACACGAACGTAGTGTAAGCGCGCAGGGAACGAGGGGAGCGCGGACATGGCTGTGGACCTGGTTGACCCAACCTGGGAAACTACGCTGAACAAGACGACGATTCAGACTGATCACGTTATAGAAGCCTGGAGCCCGGACTGGATTGTCATCAGCAAGAAGGAAAATGCTTGTATCATTGGTGACGTTGCCGTTCGATACGATAGCCAAGCAGGAAGAAAAAGAGAAAGAAAAGTTTGACTAAAACCAAGATTTGAAAAGACCATGAAGATAAATATAGTCCCCATTACCATCGGGGCATTAGGAGCACCACTGAAAGAGGTAAACAGAAGAGTTGGGGAATTAGGAATTGGAATAGGAACTGAAACAGTCTGATAGGAACCCGAGAAAAGTCTTGGAATACTGAGAAGACTTTTTGTCACCAATAATCAGGAGGCATGGAGCGATATTATCAGTGATAATTATAGCAATAAGTATGATAATAACAATAATAATAATAATAGTAATAATCAATATTTTCATGGCAATTATGATAATAATAATAATAATGATATGATTATGATTATGATTATGATTATAATAATGATAATGGTAAATGGTAATGGTAATGGTAATGGTAATGGTAATGGTAATGGTAATGGTAATGGTAATGGTAATGATAATGATAATGATAATGATAATGATAATGATAATGATAATGATAATGATAATGATAATGATAATGATAATGATAATGATAATGATAATGATTAATGATAATGATGATGATGATGAAAGATGATGATGATGATGATGATGATGATGATGATGATGATGATGATGATGATGATAATGATGATGATAATGATGATGATAATGATGATGATAATGATGATGATAATGATGATGATAATGATGATGATAATGATGATGATAATGATGATAAATGATGAGATAAATATGATGATGATGATAAAATGAATGATGATGATGATGATGATGTGATGATGATGATGATGATGATGATGATGATTATAGTAATAATAATAATGACAATAATGATAATACTAATAATAAACAACAATAATAATAATAGGAGAACGAGAGAGTAACAAATTCAGAATTTCACGCCATATATCTCCATTTTCTCCCAGCGTTTTCATGGACTCTTTGAAATTTCCTTTTAATGAAGTATCAAAAAACGAAAAGCAATATGGACCTTTTCTGACTCTCCCTTCAAGGGAATTCCCTCTTCGAACGAAATATCATTAGATTTTCACTTACATTTTCCTTATTTAGAAAAGTAGAAAGGAAGATGTGATCGAGGGGAGCATAATGCGGTCATATTATATTAATGTTCTTTATAGTGTACTGTTTATAAATATGTGTTTAGATATAGATATAAGTATATAGATATCTTATGGGGATAATTTTACTCTAACATTTAAACAATAGATATCAGTTTATTTGAATTTTTGCCTTCGTATTTTTTCGTTTTTCAAAAAAAAAAAAAAAAAAAAAGGGGTGAGAACGGGAAGGGTCTGTCTGAATTCACAGTTAAGGTTTGAATAATATATGAAATCTCAAGATATGCCACTTTTTCTCTCTCTTCCTTTCTTTCTCACTCTGACTCTGACTCTCTCTTCTCTCTCTCTCTCTCTCTCTCTCTCTCTCTAAAACTCTTTCTCTTCTCTCTCTCTCTCTCTCCTCTTTTCTCTCTTTCTCTCTCTCTCTCTCCTCTCCCCTCTCTCTTCTCTTCCTCCCTCTCTACCTATTTCTCTAATACTCCACTCACTCACTCTCTCTCTCTCTCTCTCTTTCGTTATAATCTATTTATCTATCAACCTCTTTATTAATACCCTCTGCAATTACTTCCTTGCACATATCCTCAATCTCTTCAATATCCATTTTAATCTTCTCTACCCATCATCGCTTCGCCATTTTCTCATTTCCCTCTTCGTTCGAGTTAGCATATTCATATTTTCGGGGAAAAAAATACATTTTCCTGCCGTTTCTCTCCTCTGTTTCTCTATTCTCCATTCTGTTTCGGCATCTTTCCTCTCTCTCTCTCTCTCTCTCATCTCTCTCTCCTCCTCTCCTCTCTCTTTTTCTCTCTTTCTCCTCTCTCTCTCCCCGCTCTCTCTCTTTTCTTTCCTCTCTCCTCTCTCTCTCTCTCTCTCTCTCATCTCTCTCTCTCTCTCCTCTCTCTCCTCTCCTCTCGTCTCGTCTTCTCCCTTCTCTCCCCCTCTCTCTTCACTTCTCTCTCTCCCTCGTTTCTGCGCATCTTTCACGCTCGTTAAACATTAACCTTAAGGGGCTGAGGCAACGCTAATGACGTAGACCGTTTTTTTTTTCCCTTTTTTTTCTGTCATTCCTTCCATCGTTTCCTTTCTCTGTCTCTCTCAAATTTTCCCGATAACTTGTCTCTCCTTTCTCTCTTTCTTTGTCGCAGTTTTTTTTTCGTTTCTTTTTTTCTTTCTTCTTTCTGTATCCTTTTGTTCCTTCTTTTTCCTTTTTTTCCTCACTTCTTACAAACTCTCTTCATCTCCCACTTTCTGTCTCTCTATCAATCTTTATTTTCAATCTCTCTCTCTAAACTATCTCTATCTATCTATCTATCTTCTATGTATCTATTTATCCATCTATCTCTCTCTCCATTTTCTAATCCATCTGTTATCTATATCTATATGTTTTCTATCTATTCTTAGCTATCTCTTTGTTTATCTATCTAAACGTCTGTCTGTTTATCCATCATTCTTTTTAAATCTATCTTTCTATCCATATATTCATTTTCTATCTGTCTTCTCCCATCTATCTGTTAGTTTGATTGTCTGTCTGTCTGATTTTTTTGCCTGTCTATATCTATCTTTTTATCTGTATATTTACCTATGGGTCTATCTATTGTCTATTTATTCATGATAGAAAAGATGGTTTGCATAATTATCATATACCATATATTTATCAAAATAACATAATTTCATAATATCTATGTTAATGTCATGCATTATTTCATCATTTTGTAATCATCTGTACTATTGTATTTAAATATAAATTTATTTTACCATTATCAATATTCTTCCTTCTCTCTTTCTGTCACCTCGTTCCCTTATTCCTTTTTTTCTAAAATTTAAATTCTGTTCCTTGTTTCGTCATAACAAAGACTTACCGGAAAGAAAAATTTCAATTAGGTTTATTTGGGAAAGTGACGTTTGGCGATAAAACAACGCAACATCTGAGGGCTTCCCTTTGGGATTTTGCTGGGGCCTGCGCACCACACATGTGTCTGCGTATCTATTTTTTATATATATATATAAAATATATATATATATATATATATATATATATAATATATATATATATATATATATATATTCTATCTTTTTCTTGTTTTATATCTATCTACACATACACACGCACACGTATATATTATATATATAATATAATATATATATATATATATTATATATATATATATATAATATATATATATATATATATATATATGTGTGTGTGTGTGTGTGGGGTGTGTGTGTGTGGGGGGGGTGTGTGTGTGTGGGGTGTGGGTGTGTGGGGTGTGTGTGTGTGTGTGTGTGTGTGAGTGTGTGTGTGTGTGTGTGTGTGTGTGTGTGTGTGTGTGTGTGTGTGGTGTGTGTTTGGGGGATG
The DNA here is from genome assembly GCF_015228065.2 of Penaeus monodon. Classification (NCBI taxonomy): domain Eukaryota; kingdom Metazoa; phylum Arthropoda; class Malacostraca; order Decapoda; family Penaeidae; genus Penaeus; species Penaeus monodon. The sequence goes on from NW_023659711.1 coordinate 20,675, forward strand.
TGCATGTGATATGTATGTGTGTGTGTGTGGTTTTTTGTGCGTGTGCGTTTGCGGGTGGTTTTTAGCATGGGGTTCATTTTG